>NW_020955674.1:330486-581495 GCF_003031625.1 Empidonax traillii | reverse complement strand
GTAGTAAATTGTTTAACTAGAGTGCTCTAACATTGGTTTCTTTATTTTGTTGTAACACTCCTCCCCACCCTGCAAAAATACCACACCCAGAAAGCTATTCATTGTTATCCATTAAGGATACAGGTAATAGTTTAATGGTATAATATTTCTCCTTAATATTAATGAATGTTTTGAACTGTTTGAAAAAGCAACAGAACTCAGGAATGTTTTATTTAAAATAAAATTAAAAAAATAATTTAAAAAAAAGGTTTAAGGCCCCAGTGAAGTGCAGGAAGTGAGCAAATGCAAATTATTTGGAGAGCTGTGTTTTGAGTCACTTCAAGAATGAGAATTCCCTACTATCACTTTAAATCCATAGACTGCTCAGCTCTGAAGTGTTGCAGTGATGTGTACACAAGCTTGAAATAGTTTCCAGGAAGAGTTGTTAGTTTGCTATATAAAAGCTGAAAAGGCCAAAATTAAGAAATGCAGGTTAGACTGTCATTGAAATGATGTATATTAGCTGTAACAGTGCTAGTGGATAAGAAGCTGGGTTTAGTTTATCTTCTCTTGGATTCTCAGCTGATTGCCCTGAGAGAATTTAAGATCTGCTTTGCATCAGTGTTTGCACAGTGTCAGAAAATAGGCAAAACTCTTATTCTTCTTGTAAAGCAGTGGCTGGTGTCAGCTTTGTATGATGTACAGTTTTTGGAGGTAAAGGAAGAGACAGGATTTAGATTTACTAACAAATGAATTAGTTTATATACTGGTTTAAGATGTAAATAACTTCAACTCAGTCTGTGAAATATAAAGTATAAAGAAAGGTATCTTGAAACTCTGACCTGACAGTTACTTTAGTCTTTTAAAGTTAGGAGTTTGATTAAGTTAACATGCTAACAAAGCTTTCCAGTAGCCAGCTGATTTTGGAAGAGTTTTTTTGCATGAGATTCCTCATGCAAACAAACACACTGAGGCATATGGTTCTAAGTAATCTTTCTATCCAACTTCTAACTCATAAGCATTTGAACAAACAGCGGCAGTGCTGTAAATTGTTTTCTACAACCCAGTAAATTTGTCTTGCTAACATGCTTCTCAGCATTTTAAGATCTCTTACCAATAGCCTGTAACCCTTAATCTACTTTGTCAACATGACTGAGGCAGGTAAGATATTTTATCTTCACTTACTGACTTGCTGTCTTCAGTTAGGTGTGGGGAGACATAACTGCTGCAGATTCTGACCCTTTGCCACAGTCTATAAATGAGGAGATAAGAGGCTTTGTCCTGTGTACTTTAATGCAACTATATCCATAAATAGCCTTACTTTGTGACACTTAAAAAATGTTTATTCTTCTGAGGATGCTAAATGTCACATTCTGAAATAGAGAAAATAAACTTAGTTTTTATCTCTTCTTGTCGTGTTATTCCTCAGTTATTTTTTATTTTCTTAGGGTGGGAAAATCTGATTAAATACTGTATCTCTTGCAATAATTGCTGTGAGTGCTCATAAGCAGTTTTTGTTGTCTCTTCACTAGAAAAGAGGTTTTTTTCAGTCCTGAGCTGACTCTGTGTGCTCTTTTTGTCTCGGGCAGAGGACAGGGTGGCACACCCATGGCCATGCAGAAAGCACAGCAGGTGTCCCAAGGTCTGGACTTGCTCACTGCAAAAGTGGAGAATGCAGCCCGCAAACTGGAGGCCATGACAAACTCTAAGCAGGCAATTGCTAAGAAGATTGATGCTGCTCAGGTACCACCAGGGATTTAATAAATACTTCAGAACGTGATGATGTTACTGCTGTTAGAGCTGTTATTCTGAACTACTGTAGTTGTTTCCAAAACAAAACTTGATCGGAATAACATATAAGGAGTATTCGTTTTAACAAAAAAAATCTTAAAGTCAGTAATATACAGCGTGCTGTGAGTGTTGCTACAGTTCATGACCTTTTTGGATAACTTTTTGGGCATTACTAAAAATTAGTACATTAAAATGATGGAACATGCTAAATTTGCATATAAACTAATCTTATTAAGGAAAAGAGTAGAGGAGTTTCAGACTGCACAGACTTATGGATAAAACTAGAGCCCTTTCTTTGAGTTCTGTTTAGAGAGTGGAATCTGGGATTTAGAACTTAATATTCATGACAAAAGTGAAAAATGTCAATGAAACTGCATTTTCTTTTAATTGATCCTTTATTTTTGTGACTTAATATCTCTCAGTGGTCAGTCTGTTACCCAGTGTTGACTGTGATGGTCACTAAATAAACACGTTATATATGCCTTATCTAAAGGTATGTGTATATAATTATCAATATATAAAGTTACATTAATATTACATATTTATCAAATGAAATGCTACTGGAACACTTTAGGAAGAGTGCTGGAACACTTTAGTAAAGTGTGCCCCAGTGGGCTCAAGAGCATCTGTTTTGCTTTTTTTCTGAAAGCTAGATTATCGATCTGTAAAGGCATTAGTTAAATTTTATTTCTGAAAATATTGCTGGCAAATGTTGAGTGGAGAGAGCAAATATAAAGTCTTTGGGTAGATATTATCTTGGTTGATGTCTTTTTCAAAACAACTATCAGACAGAGTAACTTCATGGTATCTAATAAACAGAAATTGCTTTTGAGAAGTATTTTCTCTTAAATAAAATTTTGAAAGCTGTATTTTTTTTTTAAAGCATCTATAGAAATAATATTATTGTTTGGCTTCATCTGTACATGACTTCTTTGTATTAAGAATTGGCTTGCAGATCCTAACGGGGGCAGTGAAGGAGAAGAACATATCCGAGGAATTATGGCTGAAGCAAGGAAAGTTGCAGAACTGTGTGAGGAGCCCAAAGAAAGAGATGATATCCTTCGTTCCTTGGGGGAAATCTCTGCTCTGACAGCCAAGCTGTCAGATCTGCGACGACAGTACGTATTAGTTTCATCGCCATTAATTTATTTGAATTATTATCATTTTCTGCTCACAGTGCTGAGCAAGATCAACATATTGATGATTAATTGGATTAATGATGATTAAAATTAAAGAAAAAGCCTAGCTTGCACTAGCTTCTTCAAAATAAAAGGAAGAGTAACTGAAGATGTATTATCTGGAAATATTTTCTTTCTTCTGCTTATGGAATATTTGACAAGCAAACTGATGCCAAAAGTGAGCTCATTTGTACTGTCAAAACAACGAGGTAATGTGGAATTTAAGTTTGTTTATACAGGTAGATGTCATCCCTGTTTTTTGTGAAGCAGTTTAGTAAATGTCAAGGTGGAATATCTACCACTTCCATCAGTGTTCTAAGCTGTAACTGCAAACTATGTAAAAGACTTCCAGAAATTATAGTTCTGTATCAGCTCTACAAGGAGGTTGCTTGAGACTGGAAGAGGAGAAATGGTTATTGTATGAACTGTGATCTTCATTAAGGCCAGTTGCAATATGGAGATAAATATTTTTCTTGCTTCATTAGTTTGATGCTTTGAGTTTCTCTTGAGCTTTAGCTGCTGCAGGTCCTAATGTGCTACCTCTTGTCAAGTTTACATATAGCCTTCAGCCTGTGGCCTCTTACATTTCTGCTTGTAATCTGTATGGCATTATTGCAGTTGCTCAAAAGACAGCCGTGGATATGGGTAATCGAGTCATACATCAGTTTTGGCAAGGACAGTACTGTGCCTTCTTCAACCTTCGGGCTGTGTTGAACCACAGCAGGGAATTGCTCCTCCGAGTCTCATCTCAAGTGTCAAATTTCACCTTATTTAGAAAGTTGAAGTAACTTTCATTGTGTCTTCCTGCTGAATTTGAGACTATCTGTAAATGGTCTTTTTACGAGTATACTCTTTTCTTTTTTTTTAATGCTTAGTGGGAAAGGTGACTCTCCTGAGGCCCGTGCATTGGCTAAGCAAATAGCTACATCACTTCAGAATTTACAGTCCAAAACAAACAGGGCTGTGGCAAATACTAGGCCAGTTAAAGCAGCTGTCCATTTGGAGGGCAAGATTGAACAAGCTCAAAGGTGGATAGACAATCCTACAGTTGCTGATCGGGGAGTAGGTGAGTGTTTCCATGTGTTCTTCCCCCAGTTTTACAGTGAATTGTGTGGTAAGTAATTTTTGTGGTGGAAACAACTGCTTCTGAGATGCTGAGGATGTGTTGACTCTTCACTGATGTGGAGACTTGGAGGTTTATAGCCAACTCCTGGCTGTGAAATTATAGAGTCAAGCTGACCCGTGATTCTCTTTGTGTTTTGGAAAGAACAACTTTCCTGTTCATTCCTAAAGAATAGGAGAACTTGTGCTTTACAGCACACAAAGACAGACTGCTCCTTGCTCTTATGCAAATATAGTATCTTGAATTTTAATTTATACCTACATCAGCAAATTGAGTAATTAATTCCTTCAGAGAAGAGAAAAACGTTCATAAACCTGACCTAAAAATATCACTTCTTGTGTGGTTTCTGGGTTATCTGAGGAGAATGCTACTAATTAAAGAGAAAGGGGATCTTTATTGTAAAGGGGATGTTTATTGTAAACCATTTCAGAAATTTCTTGTTTTTCTCCTCCTGATGTTATTGCAAGTAGTATACATGAAGGTTGAAAGCTGGATTGAGTATTTTTTTCCAGCTGAGCAGTCCAGCTGATCCTGATGACTTATAAGAAATAGTATAACTGCAAATCTTTAATACCTCTTTCTCACACTTCTCCCCACCTGTCTAGATAACTTTTGTTGTGTGAATAAACCAGTGGCAGATTCTTGAACTAAAGGCTGAATGATGTTGATAGCTTGGACACTTGGGAAGTGTAAAGGAAACATTTTAAACTGAATATTGGGGTTCAGTGTTTTTGCACTTTCTGATGAGCATGTTGCATACAGAATGAGATGAACGAGAAGGTGGTAGATAGGTCTCCTGAGATGTTCTGACAGTGGCTGAAAACCTTCCTAATTTTTTTTTTTTTTTGAACATAATAACCTGTCAGTGGTTGGCTCACAAAAACAGAAAACCTAAACTTAATTTTTGTTATTTTTAGTTGAAAAGAAACAGATAACTTAAATCCCCTTTGAAGTCTCTAATGATCTAATAAATCATAAGGCTTGCATGCATACTGGGGGCTTGCTGAAGAATTGAAGTTTCTCAACAGTCACTTTAATCAAATGCTGGAGTACTATGTATGACAAATGTGCGTAGAGATGCAAGATGTGGCATGTCCCATAACTTTAATGTTTGTAGTTTAAGAAAGAAAATTCTAGTTGTAACATGATGTCATTGTACGTGTTTTTTTTCATTTAAATGTCTTTCACTTGCACTGGCACTTGGCAGGGTATATTAAGATATATTAAGAATATAAATCAGATATGTTCTCTTTTCAGTCTGGACAGCACTTCTGGTAGAATTTGGCTTAATATTTTCAGTGCTGTAATAACTGTAAAATACTTCAGTGTTCTCTGCAGTAGTAGGGACCATGTTACAAATAACCCCATGGGTTTGCTTTTAACCCAGGGCAGTGCTTCAACAGACTCTGAACTCTGACATAAAATGAAGGCAGAATGTATATTTTATTTTATATACGTGTAAGCCACTTGACTAGTGTGGGCTTCTACAAATATTGACTTGCACTCATATTCTGAATTACCCGAGCTAAGTGATGGCTGAGGTAGTAATAATTGCCACATACAAACTCAGCAAGATGTACTGAAATAGTAAACTGGTGTGTGAAGGGTACTTGCTTGGCTGCACTTAAATTTGCAAAAGAGTAATTGGAAAACATCTTGGGACATTCCAACAGCACCAAACTTAGTTACTCTAATTAAAGTTTTCTAAAATGATGGTGGCAGTGCTGAGTGATTCTTGGATAGTTTGGTACCGTGACAACTTCCTAAGTAATTTTGAGCTTGATCACAAAGTTGGATTACATTAGCTTTAAATTATTCTTTAGTAGATCTTTGATGAACTTAACATATGATGAGTTCTTTTAAAAGAATACTGCTGTTGTATTATTGAAAGAGCAGAGAGTTACGTTCCTATGAAAGAGCAGGAAGCGTCTTTAAGCAAATGAAGGGAATCACCTATGCTAAAATGATTTTTTTTTTTTTTTAAACAAAAACTTTCAGTTTTCTGCAGAGTCTTTGTAAGGTGTTCCCTACCCCCTCTGTCCCCTCCAATCCAGGGTACTTGACACTTCTTACCCATGGTTTCTGGAATTCTGGGAGGGGGCATTCCGCTTTTTTTAATTTATGTTTTGTACTTGGCTTTTCCTCTTGCTTCTGCTACTCATCTTCTAATGATTTGGGGATGAATTGCAGTACTTGGAATCTGTTGGAGTTAACAGATTAGTTATGTAGAAATACCTGACAGCTGTCACGGTTAACTTCTGTCAGACCACCCTAGGTGAAGAGGATGCATCTCTAGCCAGATTTGGTGAATTAAGCAAAAAGAAACTGAAGAGAGTTGAATTCCTTGGGGGGTTTGAATTGCAATTACTCAAGGGTAAACTGCAGAAGATCTTTTCCACCACCTAGAAAGGTGTTCTTAAAAACCCAAGACTTCTGATGTGTGCATATATGAATGCAGCACTTCATGGTGCATCTGATTTGTACGTTCAGAGTGTTGTTCCGCTGGATGCTGATGCAAGATGACTTGTTCCCCCACAGGGCAGGCAGCAATCCGGGGTCTGGTTGCCGAAGGTCGCCGTTTGGCCAATGTCATGATGGGCCCTTACCGGCAAGATCTGCTTGCCAAGTGTGACCGTGTGGACCAGCTGGCTGCTCAGCTCGCTGACCTCGCTGCCAGAGGGGAGGGGGAGTCTCCTCAGGCCAGGGCAATCGCTGCTCAGCTTCAGGACTCGCTGAAGGTAACAGTCTGCTCTCGTGCAGGCCAGCACATCATACACTGAAGTACTTGCACTCCTCTGATCAAGTGCTTGTGTGTGCGAGGCATCAATAAAAAGAAGAGTGTTCCAGAAAACCTGTTGGGTTAGCTGAGATGTTCAAACCAAACTTTCTACAAAGACCTTGTTATCATGCTGTAGGAGTTAATTCCAAGTGAACAATTTAGTAGGAAAATGGAAGTCTCTTCTAAAAGAAAATAGTGTGCTAGCACTGAAAATTTGAGGGGCAAGATCTCAAACGGTTCTGCTCATAGCTTCTAATGCTGCTTCCAGGAATAGTATGTAAGCTTCGTGTATTTCAAATTATATAAAAGGTAATTAATCATGATTTTAAGGTTGTTTTATCCTAATATCTGCTATTTGAATAGGCTTTTTTTTTTTTTTTTTTTTTTTTTTTTTTTTTTTTTTTTTTTTTTACTAGAGGAGGTTTTATGGAATTTAAATCCCTATAAACTTTTTATCCCTATATCATATGCCAATAATTTTCCTGTATTTTAAGGATCTTAAAACACGGATGCAAGAGGCAATGACCCAGGAAGTTTCTGATGTCTTTAGTGACACCACAACTCCTATTAAACTGTTAGCAGTTGCAGCCACTGCTCCCTCTGATGCTCCCAACAGAGATGAGGCAAGTATACCCAGGTGGTCTTTTCCTTCCCATGTGAAGCTTCACTTATTGTTTGATTTTACCTGAATTGGTATTTTGAAAAATAAACCAGTGTTCTGAAAAATGAATTGGTATTTTTTTCCTCAGGTTTCTCATACATGTTTATTAACTCTGACAGCATAATTATTACTATGCAAATCTCTCTCTGGACTCTTGGAGACTGTGAATTGTATATCCCTGGAAATTCTGTTGTCCCTGACTTCAGTAAATGACACAAATTTCTCCATGTGATATTGGTATCACATTGCCTTCAGCTGGCTGAAAATTCTTGGGCAAAAACTGCTGACACACTAGTTAGTGGATTTTATATCAGCACTACATAAGCTGATTACAATAGTCAAATTCATGCCAGGATTTATCAACAGATTCAACCTGTTCTCCTCCTAGGTATTGTTTCCTATACTTCAAAGCTACTGGCTGCATGTGAAATATCTAAAACTCTGTGTGTGGCAGCTCTGTTTGTCTGGTTTGTTTTAAACATGACTAAAATGATTCCCAAGGCCTTGGAGAATTCAGCTTTATGACAGGATAGCTTTTTGTCAAAGTATTCTGTTCCTTGAAAGGATTGTGAAAGGAGGGAGTTTTTATCCAAGGTGAAACTTCAATTTTTAGGGTAAACTCCCTTATTTATCTTTAAAATATAGGTACTTTTGGATTATGGATTTGAAGATAAATCCCTATGAGCTAAAATAGTTTTAACATAGTATTTGTTGCAGCAGAGTCATCAGGAATAATTGAACTTAATACCTCAAAGCTATAGAGTATATATGTATCCTTAGTTGCCCAACTGAGTTAGTAAAGAAGCAAGTCCAGTAATGTAGAGATAAAAAAAAAAAATCAAACAAATTCAAAGCTTTTGTGTCTTCTTGCATCCTCTCAGGATGAATTAAGTGTGGATTTTATGAAGGTGTCTCTGACACTTTGAAGAAATTGTGCATTCTGTTAGGAATGTTTGGGCTTTTTTTTTAATGTGTTTTCTCTTCTGATAACTAGGTGTTTGATGAAAGAGCAGCAAACTTTGAAAACCATGCTGCTAAACTCGGAGCTACAGCAGAAAAAGCAGCTGCAGTTGGAACTGCAAATAAAACTACTGTGGAGGGCATTCAGGCAACGGTGAAATCAGCAAGGGAACTTACCCCCCAGGTTGGCTTCCTTGGGCTGGAGGGGCTGTTACAAGGGCTGAGGATGATTCCTGTGCAATTTTCCTTATGCTTCTCCTCTTGATGTCGATACCAGCAAGGAACGTAGCGCTGACACTCTTAAAAGGGAATGGCAAATATTTATATACATGATACCAAGTAGAACAAAATGATGACATTTCATGTCTTACTCATCAACTTTTGACAGAAGTGTCTATGACTTAAAATGATTTTGAGGCTTAGTAAAATACATAAGTGGAAAAAAAAAAAGGCTCTAGCATGCACTTCCACCTAAAATTTTGGTAGTGTAATAAATATTGCACTTTAATGCTTTCAAGAGTTGTTCATAAGATATATTAGTATGTAGTTAAGTTCCAGAAAAAAGTATTTGTGCCAACAAATTCCAAAATATTATAGATCTTCAAGCAGCTGCATGTTGCACTAGAATTTATGAACTAGTATTTCAAATGAGGAGCTACACATCCAGTCCTGAAAAAGCAAATGCATTTTCAAGAATATGTGTGATGTTGATATATACTGATAATTAAAAATGTTTTCCATTGGCAGGTAGTATCAGCTGCTCGTATCCTCCTGAGAAATCCTGGGAATCAAGCTGCTTATGAACATTTTGAGACCATGAAAAACCAATGGATTGATAATGTAGAAAAAATGACAGGTAAAAAAAAGGAATTTTTGTTGAAGATCCTACCTGTGGCTAACTAACTTGTATAGATTGTTCTCCATTCTGTTTGGATTGATGAAACATGCATAAGAGTAATGACTGATTAAAAATAAGAGAAGTGGGAATGTGCTCTCGGACATGAGGAATATGTATATGTTACAGCATATGCAAAATAGCTTCGTATGTGTTAATACTGAGCTGAGGGGAGCAAATACCCCTTTGGTTCTTTTGTAGGAAAACCAGAATACCATTACTTTTTATTGCAATTGCTCTTCTAGCAATAAATCACTGTGACAACTTAAGGTTTTTTCTGCATAATCTTGGCATGTTGAAATAGGACAGATAAGTGAGGATAAGAAAACATGTTCAAAATGTTGTTTCAGCTTGATGAATGCAGTGAGCAAAGCAAAGCTGCTGATCTGTTGAATCTGGCTAGGACACTGAAATGTTTCAGTCCTTCCCAAGTGCAGGTCCTTTGCACTGATCTACTAAACAGCTGACTGTATGCTACCTCCTTCTCCATCCCAATGATTAAATTGTATTGTAAATTTTACTGGGTATTGTAAATTTTACTGCTTTGTCACTGCATCACCGGTATGTAAAAGCACAGCAGGGGGATATTTCCTTTTGAATGAATGGGAGAGGTACAAAAAGTACTGAATCTGCTTAGGAAAATTTGGTGGGAGAAAGGAATCTCTGCTGTATATGCTGTATAAGCCGTTTCTTGACTGAAACAACATTCCATGGTAGATGAGTAAGAGCTTGGGATGTGATTAAAAAGCTTCACCGTGGCTGCTGTGACAGGGGTACCACGTATCCAGAAGCGTAACTACAGTGGTACATTCAGTCTAAATTCCATGTCCTCTTCTGCTCTTCCCCACACCCCAGTTTTAAAATACGTACTTTTTTAGTTGTGAACTGCCTATGGAATACCAAATATCCCTTTCCACAGATGGCACTAGAATACTGATGTGTTTAACTTTTATTTCAGGGTTGGTGGATGAAGCCATTGACACTAAATCTCTGTTGGATGCATCAGAAGAGGCTATTAAGAAAGATCTTGATAAGTGTAAAGTTGCAATGGCCAACATGCAGCCTCAGATGCTGGTAGCTGGTGCCACCAGCATTGCAAGGCGAGCAAACCGCATCCTGCTGGTGGCAAAGAGGGAGGTGGAAAATTCCGAAGACCCTAAATTTCGGGAGGCTGTTAAAGCAGCCTCTGATGAGCTAAGCAAAACTATATCACCCATGGTAATGGATGCTAAAGCTGTGGCAGGAAACATTTCTGATCCTGGTAAGGATTCAGGCAGCTGATTTAAAGTGTGCTTTTTACTGACTGAACATGATGTGAACTAGTGCTCATTTTTTCTTATACAGCTGTGTATCCTCTTTATGCAAATATTGTATACATTTCAATCTCACAGAATGATGAAATCAAGGTCACACCCCTAACTGCTGAATCCTGCTCTTTTCAAATGCAGTCAAAGGCATATTCAAGGGAAAATGGATTCATCCTTTTAATTTGATATGATTTCATAATCATAATTAGAAGTATTTGTTACTAGTTTTAAGTAGTACTACTTTATATGAGAAAATTTAACATAATTTCTTTGATTCTAAAAGTTGTTCAGGGAATTACTTTGGCTATTGATAGTGACTGTTACTCAGCCTGTTTTATGCATGTTGCATACAACACTAAGATTTCAAATGTGCAAGTCCACTGTAAGCAATTTGGTAGTTTTTAAACACACATATAAGTGTACTTGGAAGAGTACATTATAGAAGTAATTTTTGGAGGTAGTGTTCTGAATATTACCAAATGCTATTAAATTGGTACTGGGCTTGTTGTTCAGGTTTGCAGAAGAGTTTCTTGGATTCTGGATACAGAATTCTGGGAGCTGTGGCCAAAGTCAGAGAAGCCTTCCAGCCTCAGGAACCAGATTTTCCCCCTCCTCCTCCTGATCTTGAGCACCTTCATGTAAGTGCAGCATAGTTTGTAGTAAAATACGCAGTTGTTGTGTGGATTACACACCAAAATTACTTCAGTATATTTTTATTCCTTAGAAATAAAAGGTACTGTCAGACCAGCCATGCGTACAAGTAGCCTCAAGTCTAAAAAAATACCAATCTAGCTTTCAAAAGAATAGATTAAAATATGGTATTTTCTTTAACGGGATGCACTTGAAAAACTGGAAAAAGGTTTGAGTCCATACAATCATGTCTTGCCATGACACCATCCTTTACTCAATCTATGCACTGTTGCCTTGCACTGAGTAAGATTTTTGCCTTCCTTAGCTGACTGATGAGCTTGCTCCTCCAAAACCACCACTTCCAGAAGGTGAGGTTCCTCCACCCAGACCACCACCACCTGAAGAAAAGGATGAAGAGTTCCCAGAGCAGAAAGCAGGAGAAGCAATTAATCAGCCCATGATGATGGCTGCCAGACAGCTGCACGATGAAGCCCGGAAATGGTCTAGTAAGGTAAGAAGTTGGTGTGTTGTGCACTAAAAGGGTTATCTTCTGGTTTTACTATCTGTGTGTTTCGTCCAAATTCAGTTGTATTATGACAGGGTCTTCCATAGACCAAATAGTAAAAATACTGCAGTAGGAGGAATTAGAAACCCTTTCAAGTTCCAAGTGAGCTAGGGTCAACTGTTCTAATACTTAGAATTGCTAGAATGCTTTTTTAACATACCCCTGGGAGCACAGCTATGCCTTGTATGCTAAGCTGTTTGTGATCCTTGCTGCTGCTATTGCCTAGAGAGCCACTAATACTTGTGCCTGTGTAGGCTGACAAGCTGATTGCTATATTTAAGTGACTTTGAAAAGTCTGTATGGAAAAGTCTGTATGGATGTTGCCGATGCCAGCTGCAGGAATCATGGACTGGTTTGTCTTAATTCTGGAAGAAGCTGCAAGTTACTTTGCAGTTAATCTGGTGCATTTATGATGGGAAAAGTGACCATATGTTAGTGGCCTGGTCTCATTCTTTTTTTTTTAATGGGCCACATTTGCTATCAAGGCTGAAATCCCTAATTTCCTTACCATTTCAGTGCTATGACAAAGTAGCATGAATTCATCAGTCTTGCAAATGCTGATATCTTTTTTTTTTATTTTTCTCTCTTCCCCCCTGCCCCCCTTCCCCAAAGAGCTACATTTTTTCTCTGACAGAAGCTGAATAAGAACTTCTGAGATTTAGGCTTCTGCAAGTGTAAATTAAAGACTCAGAACTCAGCTTATAAAACTTCCCTTTTTTTCCTCCAACAAATTAGATGATGAGTGAGGAGATAAACTTGAATAGTTTATAGAATCAACGTCAGTGATTTGGCTTTAAAGAACATCTATTTTGGAAGTACAGATAAAATACAAAAGTTCTGCAAATCTGTTTGGGTGTCTCTCCCCCAAAATGAAAAGCTCTATTTCCCCCATATATTCCCTTCGGGATATAGCAAACATAATTTATGTTACTGAAGGGACAGTCCTGGAACATCTTGTTCATCTCAGAAGGTAGTTCTGAGGTTAAAAGCCTTAATTTCAGCTTCCTAAAAGTATTTTGATGTTGGAATCCCAGAATGGGTAACTTAACAATACAGAGTAGGTAATAAAATGCTTTTACCATACAAATACTAATTTGCCTATATATCTATTATATGCATTCTAAATTAAGTAGTACAACTGTTAAAATATTTATCAAAGCCAATAAGAAGTTAAAACTCCTTGCTGATTATGAAAGAGACCTAAGCTCAGTGACTTTGGATTATAAAACAGTATTTTCATTGCTGTTTCTCTAATTTGAGACCAACAAACCAGTAAGTTAAAGCAGCAATTGCCCTTCTAAATCTTTTTTAGCAGTACCATTTTAGCAATAGAAGTTCAGTTATTCTGACAGTGTTTTGGGGGAATAAGTTTTAAAAACACTTCTGTAGTCTCTGAAGTCACTTTGTTGGGTGGAAGAGGGATTGATGGACAGTGCTGATGAGGAATGTGGGTTAACCCAGAAAGAAATATAAAGTCTTCTCTTCATACTAAATCACAACAGACTGTGTGTCAGCTGTCTTTTGCTCTTTTGCTGAATTACTTTAGTCTACTAAGGTAAGGTACTTCACCTGTAGTAAAGTGCGTGGGGGTGAACAAGTACTTAGTCTTTAAAAAATGTTGATAACGTTTGTCAGTCTTGTAAGAATTAAAATCTATTTCTTTTTTCTCCTTCTTTACAAAAACTTCTCTTCACTGAGTGGCTTTCTGGGCTTTCATGTTCTCCATTTTGATCATGGAGCACAAACCAAACAGTGTCTATTGCTTTAGTTTTCCCTGTCTTTCCCCCTGCTTTGGATAAATCATAGAATGTGGGATATTTGGAAACTTTTCATTAGATTAAGACTTAAATATAAGCTGCTTTTGAAGGTGAGTTCATTTGGCCTTATGTAAAAGTTATACTTCTAAAACTTCTGTGTTTTCGTTGGTGTGGATGGGTTTTTTTCAATAAAAGGCCATATCTTAAGCAAAACGCAGTTGAAAATCCTCAGGTTTTTTAAGGGTACCTTGACTTTTATCACACTTGACTTTGGTTGAAGAAATAGTTTGCAAAGTTGTAGGCTATTTTTGTATTGAAATGCTGCTGTGTTATTAATGCCTGTACTGTTATACCATTCACCTCTTCCCTGATCTACCCTAACACAATATATTTGCTTGAATCCTCTTTCTTTTTTTTTTTGAAGGTAATGGATACAACATATTGTGGCAAAACAGTATCATATGTTTCATAATCCTCTTATTCTACTAATTCTGTTTCAGTCTTTTTTAAGAACTGTTATATTCATGGTATTCATAACATCCAGTATCACCTCCTCTTTTCATAACCCAGTTTTGCTCTTTTACATGTCCTCTGTGATACGTCAGTGCTCACTTCTACAGCATTTCCCATCCCATCTCTTTTTTTTCTCTACAACAAGCAGTGTCAGTGGTTTTCCTGTGCTCCTGCTGCTGTTTCCTCTTATCATATATATGAACGGGCTTCCATACAAAGCTTTCTCTGTGCACAAAACCCACAGCCATCAGCTGCTGTGCCTGCTTCTGTACAGTCAGAACAGCTTTCATTGAAAGAGAAAATCCATTCATTTCACCATTGTCTTGCCAGAAAAATGTTGTTCTGTGAGTCAGCCTCTGTCTGTAGAAGCTGTGTGCTCAGATGAAAAACGTTCCTGCATATTTGAATTGCAAGTTCTTAATATTTCTGGTATCTTTGATTCACAGGTGCAATGTTTGTTTCTTTCTGCTAATCTTGTATTCGTTCCCCTTCTCCCCCTGACCTGATCCTAGAGCTGCCTTGTCAGATCCTGAAAGGCCAAGAGGATGTTTTGGTCACTAAAACTGCTCAGTTTGTGCTCTTCTACCAAATTCTGCTTCTTGTACTAACTTTCCCCTGTTTCTCCACCCTTGCTGCCACCTGCAAAGCCTGATGTGACTGTGATTAATGAAGCGGCTGAGGCTGGTGTAGATATAGATGAGGAGGATGATGCAGATGTTGAATTCACTCTCCCCTATGACACTGAAGATGATTACGAGCCTGAGCTGCTGTTAATGCCAACCAATCAGCCCGTTAACCAGCCCATTCTGGCTGCTGCTCAGTCTCTGCATCGCGAAGCAACCAAGTGGTCTAGTAAGGTACTCCTGAGTCCCGGGGACTGATCCGCGTGCATCCAGCCATTTGGAACGTGACACATTTGCATCACTCTTGATCCCTGCCGGGTCCTGCCATTCTGAATTAATAAGTGTGTCTGCACTTCATTGTAAGGACTGAGAGTGGCTTCACGAATTTGCTAGATCTGTTTGTCAATGCTGGATTGAAGCTTGATTTGGGTCACTTATTAATATTCAAACGCTTCCTCTCCCTTTGCATCTGCCTGGTCTTCTTTGTTATGGCAGTCTTCAAATTATAACAGGGGTTTTCTTCCCTCCCCTTTCCTGTTCTTTTTTCCATTCGTTTGGCCTACCTGGGAAGCCACGGTTGATGGTTTCTTAATGACTTCCGGATACAGCAGAGTACTCAGCATTCAAGAAGTCATTTCAGGTGTCTATTGTGCTTTGCCTCCATTGATACCTTCAATTACAATACCTTCCAACAAGGAATGGCTTTGTGTGGCAGTGTTCATGGAAGAGGACTGACTGACTGACTGCTGGCTTGCACTGGGCTGTATTGCAAATGCTGGTCTTGAGAGAGTTCTCTAATGAAGAAGCTGCACTGAATGCTGTTAGCTCCTGAATTGAGATCGTGTCTATATGAAACCAGTGGAAATCTAACATGAGGTTCAGACATTCACAAGTAGCCTGTCTCTTCTGTCTAAGCACAAATGTTTGCAAGACTGGGCACTTTTCATAGCATGCTGCAAAAAATAAGGTTGGTGTCCCGTAACTAACAAAAGTTAGGGGTGTGTGTATATGTACGTGTGTGTATTTATACAGAGAGATTTACTGAACTATTTTAATAAAAAGGGCTTTAAAAATGTTGTTGTCCTTTTCAGATTCTGATGCTTGGATAACTTGTTAGAGGGCTTCGTAAATGACACTGGTCCTAATTTCTTGATCCTTCTACGTGAAAACATGGAAAAGTTTTGTGTTATGTCATTTGCATCCTAACTGGTTATACTAGCAAACTGTTTAGCTCATAGGTCACGGTAATGAATAGTGCAGCTTTCTGTGTCACCTGTATCTGCAAAATGTCTGGGATATCTTCTTAAATTTGCTCGTAGTGAGTCATGGAAGTGTGTGCACAGGGTTGAGAATACATTTGCTAAGTTGGGTTCTCGCTGTATACTCTTTACTCTGAACTTTGGCCATTAATTGTGGAATAACACCAAGGAAAGAGTGTGCTAATACATAAACTCACTCTGGTGATATTTCATCCACACAATAAGAATGCTTCAAGGTACCAGACAGTTCACTTTTGACTAACAACTTTCTACAAAGGGGAATAATATAAATATACTAAATATACTGACAGACTACTAACAATTGATCAGCTAGGTCTGCTTTCCCTGGCACTAGGTTTCTCTCTGGAACAGTGTCTAAGAAATGGTTTTGCCTTGGTCACGATTCATATTTCAAATATTTCTCATATGTATTTCTGTGACTGTAATTTTTGATGAACAAGAAATTTGGATTTTAACGTAAGAAATATCAGTAGATTATTTTTTGAACTACCATGTTCTTCTCTCTTGGAAGGTTTATTTTAAAGGGGGAGATTTTATCAAAAAGGAAGACTTATTTTCAAGGAATAACTTTTTTTTAAAAGTAATAGTTGCATCTCACTTCCACATTACATGTGACAAAAGTTTTGTATGTCAGATTCTCTTCTGTTTATCCTTTAGCGTTACAGCAGCATAGCTTATGCTTTAACAACTTCAGTTTCATATGCCACTGAAAATTTTATGCTCAACTGTTATGACTACAACTATTTAACTTAATCAGTGCTATTTGGTTTATCAGACTCTTTAGCACATTTTTTAACTTTAAAAAGTGGGTTTGGGGGAAATCTGGAATTTCAGATGCTAATAACATGCTTTATTTTAAAATCTAGTCAGCAGAGCAGTAACTCTCATTCCGTGGACAAGCTAACGCTTTACAACTTCTTTTTCAGTTTTGAAGCGAACTTTCCCCCTCAGTGTTAGGAACAAAAACGTCAGAAATGTGTAATTAGTGCAGACCTTCCCTGTTCCTTGAAGAAACCTCCTCTGTGTTCACAAATGGTTCTTCCATCCTTAACTTCTTCTAAGTGTTGCCACCAAAACGTAGGCTGCCGTTTCGGTGGTGGCTTCTGGAAGCCTCTGCCCTGCCCTGACGCTGCCCTGTTGTTGTGCGCAGGGCAACGACATCATCGCGGCCGCGAAGCGGATGGCGCTGCTCATGGCCGAGATGTCGCGCCTGGTGAGAGGCGGCAGCGGCAACAAGCGGGCCCTCATCCAGTGCGCCAAGGATATCGCCAAGGCGTCCGACGAGGTCACGCGGCTGGCCAAGGAGGTGGCGAAGCAGTGCACGGACAAGCGCATCAGAACAAACCTCCTGCAGGTAACGCGTTCACCTGTAAACACCTCAGGCGGTGCTTTTGTTGTTCCTCTCGCAGTGCGGGTGAGACCTGGAGTTGTGCCAATAAATTGTGAATTTTTCTGGCTTGTAAAGTTCTGTCGAGTTCTGGGTCTACTTTTAGAGCCTCTAGGAATATATATTCTGTAAAGCTAGGATCTGATTGCACACGAGTGGAAGATGCTTGTGACCAAAGAGGTTTTGAAAAATACTGCTAATACAAAATATAACTGAAGAGTAATATTTCTGAATAGTACTGAAAAATACAAATACTGGTCTGTCCTAAGTCTGCGTTGTTTTGTATTTCATCTACTCATTCCTTTGCATGAAAGAATAGTAACAGAAATATAACACTCCTCTAGTTTTTTTCAGTCTTCAACCAAATAAATATGCATCATGCCATTTCTAACCAAGCAGACCCCTGAGAAATATCTGGAAGAAAGGAAAAGTGTTGACTGAACCCCAAAAATTCCCACAAGTAAAATAAGACTCAAGTATCCTACCAATGCTCATCAGAAAGTCTTGAAGGTTATAGGATCCCCTCTGTCTTATTCCTTTTCTAATAGTAAAAGAAAATAAACAAGTTTATCTCAAAAAAAACCCAATAGATACTGTATTGGTTCAGTTCACAATGTGAAGTGTTTTTTATCCCCATTCCTTAGGTCTGTGAGCGAATCCCAACCATCAGTACACAGCTGAAAATTCTCTCCACTGTCAAAGCTACCATGCTGGGCAGAACTAATATCAGTGATGAAGAGTCGGAACAGGTAAGAGGTGTAAAAACTGTTGGGTAGCATGGAATTGTTCATTAGTTTTGTGGGGAAAAAATATACAATATGTTCTATCAGATGTGTTCTGCAAACTCAAGGTTTGGAAGCCTACCTTAGCTGTTCAGTGAAGATAATTTTAGAACAGCAGCTTGGTTTCTGGCTCAAAAGCTACAGTTTAATAGCGGAACGAGGCAAAAAGCTACTCTGTTCTGATGTTGCTATGAACAGCTTGTTGATTTCCCCGATTTGGCAAAAAAAGCTGAGCGGCAGGCTGGACCGGGGAGGGGCAGGGGCGCCCTCGGGTGGATTCTGCAGAAAATGTTTATTTTCCAGCATCATGTCACGTCCCTGCAGCTCAGTTACCTTCCAAATGCATCTTTTCAGGTGAAATCCTGCAGTTTTGGCTTCTGATAAAGGTTATTCTACTTAGCAATGCTAAACTTCTTTTTTAATTCAGATTTTGGACAAATATACAGGGAAGAAGGGAAAAGTCTTGTTTATTTTGAGTCAGGATAACACTTGCTGGTTTCCATAGACTAGTTGCTTCACTTACTTTTTCATAGTTTAAGTCAGCAATTACCTGAATTGTTTGTACTAAGAGTCTTTGTGCACAAAGGGTTTCCATGCTGCTGTCCTAATACTGATATATTGGAAATTCTTCTTCTTGACAGGCAACTGAGATGTTGGTTCATAATGCCCAGAATCTCATGCAGTCTGTGAAGGAAACTGTGAGAGAAGCTGAAGCAGCATCCATTAAGATAAGAACAGATGCTGGATTCACTCTTCGCTGGGTCAGAAAAACCCCATGGTATCAGTAAACACTTGCCACATAAGTATTGTTTTCTGTAACATAAAATGCCTTTTTTTGGAAACAGAAGAGATATATGAACAGCAAAAGGTGCTGTGTACATGAGCTTAAGATTAGCTTGTGCTAATGCCCCATTCTAAGGGTATGAATTATAAGATAATGCATTTCAAATGTCTTTGGAACACATTTGATATCAAACACCTCAAATTTGCTGCCAACAGTAGACAGTTCTTATAATTTAATTTTTTTGTTTTGCTTTTCAAGATTCTCTTTGTGAATTCTGTACTCCCAGGAGCACATTTCAGTTATGCACTATATATTCCAGTAGTTTCCATGTGATGATATAAAACATGGGCCTCACATTAAGCTTGCCTTGAGAGTTTAGGACACTGTTGTTTACTTGGCAGTTTTTTAGGGACAAATCATTGATACAGAAACATTCAACTTTCCAAGAGGATTTTAGCTGGCTGTTCTAAAACCATGCAGAAATGATGGTGTGGGGCTTTTAATTAAAAGAGGGGAGGTGGGGCAGCAGAACAGTTGTAAACTGAGGATTAAAATTCCATGTCTGAACTGATTTTTTTTTTTTTGCCTTTGACTTTTACCTGGCAACAGTACTTTAACAAAAACTGGAGCTGTCTCTGTCACCCTGTAGGTAGGCATTCCAGAACTCTCGTACTGTACTGAAATGTTTTGCAGAGGTTGTTCGTGGCACACTGTTGTCAATATGAAGCCTCATGGCTGGAGACCTTAAATCACGGGGTTCTCTCCTTGCTCAATTCAGCAATAGATTGACCTGAAAAATCCGGGTTCTCTTAAGCTGCCTGCATGTCCAGGACCGGAAACTGCCACGTGCTGGCTCTTTCTTTTTGAAAACCAAACAAGCACATGCAGTTGTTTCCCTCTTCATCTGATGTTATTCCAGCTGCTCAAGGTGGAAATTAAAAGATAAAGATACTCAATTAAACAAGACCTTTACCCTCACTTGTTTCCAACAATGCATAAGCTTTTTGAATCCTGAGCTCTGCAGGGACATGAAGCCTTATTTAGGTAGTCTGATGGTCCCAGCAAACGGTGGTTCCTAATGCTACACATACCTCATTATTTTTACTGCTTTTGGAGTTTAGAGGCTGAAAATCTTTTTCAAGTTCTAGTAATAGTGAATTAAACAAAGTGCTACTGTATCTTTAAAAAAAATCCCAAACAAAATGACAATAAGACACTCAAATTCCCCCCTCACTAAAATGGACTTGTGATGCTTTTATCCTTCCATAATTTAACATGCCTTCATATATATTTATATATATATATATATGCATACACATTCATTTAATTGCCTCGTAGTCTCTTGGCATTTGACAGAAAGGAAAACTTAAGAATGAGTGTCCATACTTGCAAGGAGTACTTGCAGACTTCTGCCCAAATCAGCACTGACATCATAATACCCTTGTGATTTGCTGAAAATTGTTGCATGATCAAACCACCTTGAAAAAAAGTGTCCTTGTGGAAAAACTGCTCAGTCTTAACAGTTCAAAGGAAGAGACACAGCACAGTGAACTGTCCTTTACCTCTCTGCAACAGTTACTCTACACTTGGATTTTCTCCCCTCCACCCCCTTTCATTGCACTGTTATCTAAAAAGGGAAGTTAAACTGTTGATGATACATCTGTCTCAAAATGACCTCAGCAAGAGAAGGCACATGTTCGTCTTTTATTTACTCCTTGTGTCTGGGTGTTATGAAATACGTGGTACTTGGGATCTTTCCTTAGTGTTCTCTTCCTGCAGTTACCTGCAATGGGAAGAGGAGGGAAGGGGTGCCAGAGCCTTAACCTGGATGCATTTGGTTGGTTAATACCAGATCTTTAACATAATTTTAATGTAGTAATTTCTATTTAATAGTAAATAACACTGAGTAAGTAGGGATTATTTTAAAGGGATTTTCTAAATAGTCTTCCTGTATTGCTTCTCAATGCTTCTCACATCCCCCTGTCCCAATTCAGGCTTCTCTGTGAGATTTTTTTATTTTAGCATCACTGTTTAGTTGCTTGACTGATATTAATGCAATATTACTAATGCCTTTAATACATAATTGTTTATGCCAAAGATCACTTTTTGTTTATTGATGAATGTTTGCAGGAGAGTTATGAATCATGGTTGCCTTTGATATTCTTCAAGAATGTTTGCTCTAAGTTCTCAAACTGTTTTGTAGAAGCTGAGATACTTGTCCACCTTATGCAATTACTGCATTTTTGAAAACTATTGGTCTGCAGACCCAAAGTGCAGCAAAAATTTGAACAAGACCATGAATGTCACTTGGAAATGTTTTACCACTATAAAACTTTGTTTATAAACCAAAATGTATTGTATAGTCTAATGTTTTCAATCTTTCTTTGGTTCTGTTAAAACAATAAAAATGCATTTGTACAAATGTCAGCTTGTGGGTGTAATGATAACGGAGCAGTGGATAATGCTGTAGCAAGAGCAGCAGAAATACTAAAGCAAAAGAACAGTTGTTTCTCCATGTTCTGAACAGAAAAAAAGTGCAAAGTTTCTCAAGCAGGAGAAGATTAAATGAAGCTTTTTCTGTCCTTTGTGCCTGTCAAACTAGTAATTAAAGAACTTACTGGAAGATGTGATGTGTTCAGTGGGAGAAAACAGTTTTTCCAAGGCCTGGCAGTCTGTTCTGTTACACCCAGACAAGGTTCTGAAGCCTTGAAACCTGATCCTGTCAGTAAGGGAAGAACTGCTATTCTGCCCAGCATCTTGGTAATCTGAATTTTACTTCTCAAACTGAATGCAAGGGTGATTAGCGTGGAACCACTGTCCTACTTCCTTCACCAGAGGAACTTCTCAAACAATTCCTCTTGCTAAAAATTTCCACCAGCACACATAATGTTCTGACTTTGTGGAACCAACGTTTATTGGTGCTGTAGGACCAAATGTGCCCCCATACTGCCAGGAGGCACCTGGGATTTAGTCATAATGGGTAAAATTCAGAGTTCTGTACTGTTCACATGGTTCTCTCCATATCTGAGAGATGAGAAGCTGACAGGCAGCCACCTTTGTCAGCATTCCCAGTGCTGGACATCTAGAGAAGGGGAGATCAAAACTTGGCATATAATTCCTGACTAATGACATCCTCTGATTCCCTAAGATTTTTTATTAACAGGAGAACAGGAACACGGTTTCCCTTCTGCAGTCTGCAACTGAGCTTCCTGTGTTTGGAGAAAGGGGCAGGAAGTAGCACACCTTCAGCAAAAGGAATCGCTCACACAACAGACACCATTTCTCTGACAAAATACATCTCTGTACTCCGGCTGGTTTCCTGCCAGGTGAGTACAATTCTTGTGGACAGTGAGTTCTGGAGGTGAGCTGGGAAGTAAGAAGTGTGGATCAGAGCTTTCCCACAGACAGCAGCTCCCGTGTGTGCTTCCCTGGTGCCCCAGTTACAGTGGGCTGGCAAGGCTTGTTCTGCAACGTGCTGAAGGGCAGTGCTGGTGTCGAGACTCACCAGTCCTGATAACACCTTATGTTCTATATCAGCACCGGCGTCAGTTCCCAAAGGAGATGGTGCAAGCACTTCCAGGCTGCTAATGCAGAGGAGCAGCTCCAGGTACTCAGACTTCAGCTTGGGACTAGTACCAGTTACCTCTGAAGAGAAGATTTCTTGTACAATTATAGTAACTGAAGGATATTAATTGCTGAAATATGGTGCAGAACGTGGTAGGATGAGTAATGAATTAATGGATGTTTCTCCAGTTGAAAAGAGGCAGACTCAAAGGTTGGTAGCTTTTAATAACCAGTGTTATGTCTACAAAAATACAGGGCTTTCTTAATTTAAGTGCTGGTTCTCCATGGTGCTGTTTTATTTACTGTAATTTCAGAAATTCAGAATTGTTGTTTATGGCCAAGTTTACCCTAATGATATTATGCTAATTTCTTTTCTTGCTGACTTGCTGCCAGTGTTCAGATGGGTTTCCCCTCCTTTTCCCCGGCTGATCATTTTTTTGTCCCAGTATTTGAAATTCTGACTACTGAATCACTTCAGTTCCTGCTCTTCATCTTCAGCAAAGTTAGCACCTATTCATCAATTTCTGAGCCAAAAAGGTTAGGGAAACAAAGGCTCTGCAGCATCCCATCCTTCTTTAATTCTGAATTTAGCCCCCTGTGTATGGACCAAACGCAGGGTTTGGAACCTGATGGGTACTGTGGAGCATGTTTTGGTTTAAAAGTGATAACAAGCTTTTTGGTGTATAATGAGAAGTTCAGTCAGCTTTGCATCCTCACTGTCTTTGACATGTCATAAACTAATAGTTGTCCTCCATTTAAAAATAAAAAAAAATGAAAGGGACCTCACTTGCCATGCTCCTAAACAGCTTTTTATAAACTCTAAGTAGCTGCACAGTGATCAAGTTCAGTAAAGATGCAGCAAATAGTCATTGTTTAATTGTGTATCAGATGCCTCCTGCCTAAGAGCATTTACATCAGCATGAATATTTCACGAGATGAGACATTTGCAGTAGAGTTCCCTTTATTTCATAACATTAAAGCACACAACCATTAAATACACTTGACACTTCTATTGTGCTATCTAGAAAGCTAACGCTCCAAGGTACACACTGCACAGATCTGGTGGCATCCACTTCAAACCAGTGGAACATCTAAATCAAAGCAAAGGCTTCACATAAAAAATAGATCTTACTCTCTGCAACTGTATTCTTAAAAAAAAGATGGAGATGATGAGATTGAATGGAAAGAAAGTGGATTACCGAAGCAACAATCACCTCCCAGATTTAATGCAGGATGTTATTTTTATCAGCTCATCTGCAGATGGCAGAAATGAAAGCTGATTAAGGCAAATGCTTCTTAAGACAGGCGATTTCTTGTAAACAACACAGAAATTATTTTTTACCTCATCAGAAGCTTTCTCAGGAGTGACACTTGCTATGTCCCAGGCCCCTGGGGTCCCCTGCCCCTCTCACTGCTGCTCTCTATTTCTGAAGGGATTACAGGCCCCTTTGTGGAATGCCAGCTTGCAGCTGGCTGTGAGAATTACTGAGCTTTCTTTGCAGGCGGCTGCAGCAGCAAAACACGCCACCAGACTTTTCCAGTGGCCTGTGTGGCCTTCATAATGTGCTTGACCTCTGGGCTTTGGTATCTGACTGGCAGTGTAGGGTTTGCGACACTTTGTGGGCTGCCTCTATCAAACTACTCACCAGCACAACTAATCAGTAAAAAAAGAGTGAAAGTGTTTTAGAAAAAAAGTACCTTATTTTAAAGCCATATTAAGAAAAACTAAGCTATGCTTTCATTGTAAGAGCTGCTGTGCACAAATGCTTTGATCCCAAACTAATCAGAGTCAATTAATTGGCACCTAATTAATAGCAACATAAGTCACTAAGCAGTCAAGTTTTTTTTAAGGGGAATTTCCTCTTAGAAGTAGATCATCTTCTCATGTCCTGACTTGGAATTTTCCTGCTTTTGTAATATATTTGACACCTTTGAAAGGCTTGTATTTTTCTCCATACATGTCTAGGCGATTCACTTTCAGTCCTGGAAAAAAGCCAAAGACAAGTACAAAGTTAAAAGCGGAATGCTGGGAATCATGTCAGTCTGTTTAAAACTCCAGCTTTTTTGAAGCATGTTAGGATGGGTTAGGAAGCTAATTTTCCTTTTTTTCACAAGTTCATCTGGTTTGAAATAGCAGATGAGACTGTTCTTGTCACCTAATCACAGCTGATTTAGCAGGGCAACAACTTCCTTCTCTTTTCCTCCATGAGCCAACATCTTCCTTCCAGGAGATGAACTATTGAACAAACGAGTCTGTCTTCCTCCTGTACACTGCACTCATTTCCGATCAGGAACATGAGGCAAAGGACATGTTTTAGAACTCTCTTCACTCCAATTTGTAATTAAAAGAACCAGCAATCCCTCTGCTATTAACTGAGGAAGGCCAGGAGCTAGTAACTACCTCCCCCTTCAGGCTGTTCCCTGCTTTCTCACAGGTCCATCATACCTGGTGTCTGGCCACTGAATCAGCTATATTTTTCTAGAATAAAATGAGTTTAACCGGAAACTGTAGGATTCTCTTCTTACAAAAACTGTTATTTACTCAAAGTAATCAAGGAAGCAAAAGGACTATGGCCTGGTACCTGTCCTTCAGTCATCCTCCTGTGAGTCTCCACACTGTGAGAGTCTTGATCCTGCCAAGCTTGCTTGCAGAACCATTTTCCACGTGGACAACTCACATGATTTAAGTGTTTGTGGACTGAGGCCTTCTCTGCTTTTAGTTTTGCATTTACCATATATGCTTCATTCTGATTTTACTTGCTGATTGTTTTAAAGATGAAAAGCTAACCAGCTCCAGAAGGAAAGAATAAGAAGGGCATTCTTCAAAATTATTGGAGTGTTATGACCATTAGAAATGGCTTTAGTGGTGCAAGGCTGAAATGAGTCAAGGGCAGTACACTAAAACATCATCCATCGATCTTCAGTAAAAGGATACCTTGGCATGTTTAATGCACCAATCAACAAAGAAAAAGGCATCCTTCTGTACACTTCTCAAGCCTTTCTTGAGCAAAACAACTGGGAATTCACAACTCCCAGCAAGGGTAACTGTCAAGTTTGGGAAAATCAGACTTTATTGTTTTGGACCAAGCTGACTTAGGATCAGCATCTCCAAATGAAAGACTGAGAGTTCCCACTTCATTTCCTACTTGTTCTGTCAGCACCAATTTCACGTTACACCCCCCCCCACTCACCTGAAATTGCAAGCTGTTGTATCTTAAACTGGATGTTTAAACTTGGATTCTCCTCTGGCTTTGGGGCTCCAGACTGCAGGTTCACTATGCCTTTCAGGTTTGGTAGCTTCTGAGGGGTAATTTTGCCCACGTCCCACGTTAACACCTTGTCAGGAAGGAAAGAAGAGTAGCAGTAGCTTTCTAGGAAACAACCTATAAGGTTAAATTCATATCCAGAATATCTTTTTTTTTTCTCCAGGCTTTTTTTTTGCCCTGTTCCTTAGTTGGTCTGTGCACTGAGTACGTCATGTTCCCAGAGTAACGATGGTTGATCCTGATGTCAGTCTGGATCAGCTGGATCCACGAAGCGAGAGAGTAACCAGCAAAAAGTCACAGGAACTTAAACAAGAGAATGAGGAGAGCGGGAGCAAGGCACTTGGCCAAATGAGATGTCGAGGCTGCAGTAACTTTCCTAAGGATCACTTGTTTGCCATTGACTCTTACACTTCAGGGAAACGTGGAACCAAATGGGTCATTTACTCACCTATAAGAGGTGGTTTGTTTGCTCTTACCATAAACTGAAAACTGATAAAGGCAGAAAAACTTCAGTTCTCCCCACTTCTACAAACTTTTGCAGTAACAATCTACCTAGTTATCCCAACTCTTGATAAAAACACAGTATCATTCATTTCTGCAGAGAGGAAAACAGACTTCAAACAGTTTTTTTAGATGTCTTTCTTTTAAAAAGATCAAGGTCTATTGTTTTTGAAACAGAATGTTACTTGGAGAGCTTCCACTTAAAATTCTAATCAGTTGCTGACTGAGATATTCCAAGGGCAGCAGAAAGCTCAGAGCAGGGTCTTGGAGGCAGCGGAAGGATTTGGCTCAGACTGCACTTCAGCAAAATGGCTCCTGGGTACTAAAAAGCTTCAGAAGCTTTAGGAAATTTAGGTTTCAAACTCAGAGGCAGGAAAGCAGGAGCCCAAGATATGTTTTTTCAGATACTTTGTGTTTCTTACTGTGTGTCTTCAGGCTTCCTTACTGTGTGTCTTCTCTCTTTTGGAAAAGATTTTTTTCTCATCTCCTGCTCTGTTTTTCTGGATACCTATTTTCAAGTCTACTGCATTTTCTCCAGATAAGTATGTTTTCAAGAACACAGATTGCAAAATATATCATGGCTGAAACTACCAGCAAAATACTGCTGTATCCACTAAGGAAAAATATTAGGGTGGTGAAAGAGCAGGGGAAAAGAGAGAAAGGGAAGGAAAAGGATATTGACAAAGTCAGAAAACACAATTAGAATGCAAAAGTAAATTTTAAAAATAAATTTTTAATTAATAAACATATGCTGAAAGAAGGTTTTTTGCTAAGAACACTGCTCCAGCGTTCTGCAACATGAACGACTTGTTCCAATGCCATCTTTGATTTTTAAATAAATAAAAACTTGAGTCTTACCTTAGTAACTGGGTCAAAAGTATAGCTGCCTTGTGTAGCAGTGAGGTTCATATTAAGTACAGCCTTTGGCATGTGAACTGTCATGACAACTCCTTCTACTGTTTTCCCCATGTTCTGTTTTGGTCCAATGGTAACATCAAATCTTCCTGAAGAACTATTTTCCTTAAAACTGATCATGTGTTTCACATATACAGGAATTGCCACCAAGCTGAAAAGAGAAAACAGTAGCTGAATGCATCCTGGCTACTTCTCTGCTTGAGAGAAAAAAAGTCTTTCTCATAAATAGTTCTAGTTTTTCTGGCAAGTATTCAAGTTAGAACTGGTTTGTTTCAAAAGTGATAGTTCGCTCTTCAGCATGATTGCTGAAGTGATTTTATTAGCAGAGGATGACAGGAAAAAATAGTTTATTTTCTTCCAAATGCCTATTCTCTCTTCCTTCATCTCTTTATTTTGTTAAGGTAATCTTACTGAGCCAAATCTCAGAAGAGCCAACAGTCAAATCAGGCTTTAGTTTGCAAATATCTGGAGTTTAGATTTTTTGCTTTATTCTCTCCATGAAGGTCAGAGTCCTCTATGTACACAGAGACTTACCCACAAAGCATCTAGCACCAACAATGACTGCTAGGAATGAATGGCCCTGTATTACTGTCATGTGGGATTTATTCCACTGAAAAAGGATTGCTGAGTATCCGCAATTCACTGGAAAATGGTTTCCTTCTTTTAGTGGGGACAGGGCAACAGATGAGACAAAACCTGAGCACGTGTATTTTAGAACAATGCAAATCCCCCCCCTTAACAAGGAGAAATCTGCAGTTACTCAGACAGAAAGCAGAAGATGGTGTATCTGGAGAACCAGTGTGTCTAAATGGAAACATACTTTTGTGAACTGACACGATAGGAGATCAATCTGAAATTCCCATCGGGAGGAATAAATGACAGGACCCTCTCAGACTCCCAGCGTTTGAACCGGATACATGGATGGAAGCTGACATCATCCAGCAGCCGTGGGTTCTGGAAATAGAGGCACAATGGTTAGTGAAATCTCATCAAGTATGAGCAGTTTGAAGTAGCTACTGAACTCTGCACAGTTCCTATTTCTTAGACTCTAAGTACCTTTCCTACCCATTATCAGAGACACGTTACTGAGCTAGATGGATTTCTGATCTGACCTGGTACAGCAGCTCCTGTGACTGTATTTTATATTGTAGAAGCTGCATTGCTCAGTAGTTGGAATGGCTTTTGTCTGTATATAAGGCAAAACTTGTTATTTTTCACATGTGTAGCGCATGAAGTAGCAATTGTGCTCTTAAAATTGTTGAACTCTGATTATTATGAAAAATAAATCCTGAGCCATTAAGATTCCCAAATATAGGCTGAATTTACCATGAAAGACAGAGAAAGATCTGGCATTCCTGAGAGCTTAATACACGAATCAATAACACCTTGGATTTCTGCAAAGACTGTGGAACCTGCAGGAGAAAAAACAGACCCATGACTTAACATTAGTATGAAGGGCCTAACAGACACGGTGAAGAGCAGCTGGAGGGCACAGATGACATTTGCACAACACTCAAGAACCTGCCAAGCCCAGCTAGGAAAGGTCATTCCAGTTACCTGTGTCCTGGGCAGCCCTGCTAAAATACATGAGCCAGAGCAAACAGCTTGTCCCAAATCAGCTAATTATACCTGTGCCAGCTGTTGCACAGGACTTGTACTGGATGTGCTTGAACTGGTTGCCAGCAATAAGCAAATAACAATTTCAGAACACATGAGCTCTGAATCTCCTTTTTTTTCATTCCTGTCCCAGGGCTCCAGAAAACTAGCAAGTTGTGTTGTGGTGCAGGAAGTTGAAGCATATCAAAACAATCAATGTCAAAAAGCAGTAAGTTTGTGCTATAAAGCTCCAGCTAACCTTGGCTTTCACAAGTAAGGCTTGTTTAACAGTGGGATTACATATTTGTCTTGATATTAAATAGATCTATGGCAAAAAAAACACCCCAAAACCTGAAGCAAGAATACCAAGCATCTTACCAGGAAGTGCTCATTTCGTTAAAAACCATGTAAGAACAGAAAGGCATAAGAAGGACTCCGGACTAATTAATTAGCCCCACAAGCAAAGGTAATTTTAGAAGACAGATTGAAACTACTGCTCATCTAGTCAAGGGGAAGGAGAAATGATGGCTTTATACTTGGTTTAAAAAGAAGGGATCCTGTTTCAGGTTAAAGCAGTTAACCATATCCCTATGAAACAAGATACCATCCCTATTCAGGGGAACCACCTTATCTACTTCTTAGTCCCAGTTCAGGTTAGGAAGAAAGACTCTTGCACTGCTAGTCCCAAGGGATCAGAGCAGAAAACAGTAGCTATGACCACTGCAGCAGGAGGAAATTTAAACACTCTGTGAACACTGATTTGGCTTGGAATACACACACAAATACACCATGGGCTTGATTGTACCTCCTCAGACTAAGCACTCATGGTACTCTTGGGAACCCTAATGATCTGGGAGAGTAACACAGTCGTCAGTGTGTTCTGACTGGGAGGGACACCTTCTCTTAGCTTCAAGATGGTGCGAGTAAGAGCTGCACAGTAACTATCTGTGACTGTCCAGTTCAGTGGGGGCCAAAGCTTTAAGTGGTGTATGGAACCAAAACAACATTGACTACTGCTACAACAGCAGCACCGAATGAGGAAATCAGAGATTTGCTGCCTGCCCCATATCACCACAAACCGGAGTCCTGCAGTCTGCAGCATTGCTAACTGATGGCCCCAGTACTGAACAAAACAGCAGGTTCCTGCCCACAGCATTACATTTTCTCTTTGCATCAGTTTTTTCTACTTCTTGGCACACAAGTTATCTGGTTCCTCCTTAAAGTTAAATCTCAGAATAAAGGCCTTTGTATTTGAAGATGATATGTTTCATTTACAGAAAAGAAAGGAGTACTATTAAGCTTCATAATTTCTGGCTCTAGTTTATATGTAAAGAAAACAAGACTGTCCAGCTATTTTGCACCAAGTTTATCTTGCTAGCAGAAGAAAGCTAATGAAAGCTTTTGTCTTGCTCATTTGAGGACCTGCAAGGACTGCAGTACATTGTTGGTAGGAACAATGGGAGATAATTTTCTCATCGCATTTAAAACTTCAACTACTTTTTTTCCATTTACATCTGTTGCGAGATAATCAATATAAAACCAGAAAACATCCAAGTACAGAACATTTCTTGTAAGTGTTCTTGAAGCAATCTGGAGCATATTGATGTTTTAAGATGAACTGAAGAAATACATTTGGGCACATAGTTTTAAATTGTGTATTTTTATCTAAGATATAGATTCATGTATATAAAACAAGCAAAAAAATAGAAAGGTTGGACTGTATTCTCTCTAAACATCAGCAGCTAGATGTAAACACATTCAACAAACCAAAATTAGTTTGCAAAGCATCTTACCTGATTTGTCTATAATCGCATCAATTTCTTCAATGACATCAAAATAGGCTTCGTTGTTTGTGTATTTTACCCCCGCTCTGCGCCAAGGAATGTTGGACAATTGTCCGGTGGGAAGTGTGTCTCCCACATTACTGCTGCCTTAAAAATGAAAAAGAACTCAAAATCAGTCACTAATTACAAGAGGAATGTTTCAACTGCCAAAATTAACAACCAAAGTGAGGTTTGCCTCCAAGAACTTCAGACTAGAATGCGGAGCACTAAAATGTTATCCATGAGGTGACGTGAAGGCACTTCAACCATGTGTCCAGACTTATCAGCTTTCAGAGCATATTTTGCACAGGAAAATACAAGGCTCAAGTCAGCAGGAGGTTTGTGGGGGAGTAGAAGTGGGGCTACATCCTGTGAAGGATTTAATCACTATAATTCAAGACAGCTGCTTTATGAGGGCGTTAAGCCCTCTTTGCGCTTCTCCTTAGAGTTTTGATGGCTGATTTCAGGGCTGACTTACAGTAAGAGTCATTAGGAAGAAAGACATGTAAGAAACCTTCGGGAGGGCTCCCACAATCTTTGCTTGGAGCTGTTGTTAGGCTGAGGCTCTCACCCTTGGTACCCACCTGAGCTACCCTGCAGCAGCATGACAGCCATGTCTATACCTGACCATGTGCCAAATCAATCCAGACCCTGGCCCATAGACTTGACTTTCTGGCTCAACCTGTCCCATTCTGATGGATATTAATGGCAATCACTGAGCTGTAGATAACCTGCTATCATCTGATCCTGTCCTTGACTTGTTGGCTCAACTTCTGGGCTCCTTACCAATGATGCCACTTCCCCTGCCTACCTTGCTCTCACCCTCGGCTCCTGGTTCTCAATACCACCCAGCATGAGAAAAGGCTTCCTTAACTACCTAGTTATAAACTGATAAAAAGTAAAAAAAGCCATAATCTTATCACTTCTGGGGCTTAGGTGACTGATCCTGGAATCCCAGCACAGTGGAAGCAACTCCCTCTGCTAGAAGTAGATCTTGGGACAGGGCCACAGCTCACGCTTGCTGTGCCCTTTAGCACAACGCACGTGGTAGCGTGTCCTGCCATGTGAGACAGCTCCACTGAGAAGCTGGAGGCCAGGGGGTGTCCTTTCTACACAACCTGCTGGGCAGGCCCTGTCCTAACATGCAGAACACAAAAATTTTCATTCTTTAGAGCTAAAGTAGAAAAGCTTTTTAGTAGAAAAACTTAAAAAAAAAAAAAAAACCAAAACCTTCTGGAAGTCCACCCCTGTATGTGCTATAACACAAGAGGGAGGAGATGCAACCCTTTCCTCACTCCCACCCACCTCTGTAGGGGAGCAGTTGCCATGTTTGTCCCTCAGCAGCCTTGCAAGGTGCAGCAGTGCTACAGAGGGCTGGGCTGCCAGGCCAGGCAGGGAGGAGAGCTCTCAGGCTGCTCTTTCCACCTGCTCAGCACTGAGCTGTTGACAGTGACGAGATGCAGGCTGCCTTGGGCGGGTGCTTTAGGCTCCTAGGGAATTCTAATCAGGCTCGAGATAAAACAAGAGGATTTGATGCTGCAACTCTTGGCTTCAGGAGTCTTAATTCCCCTTACAGTCCATTAATATCATATTCTTCATAACTGTAAATACTACCATCCAAATCCACATTTTAAAAAAACCTAACCAAACCCCAAATAACAGAAATTAAAACTGACGAGATTTATACTCAAAGACTAAGCCATATCTACCTCCTAAAAGACCAGCTCCTCTGAGTACTACCTGTGTGGCCCTGCAGCCCAACTATTCCCCTTCTCTGACACAATGTACAGGAGAACATCTGCCATATCTCTGACCCCATGTGACACCTCATGGCTCACCTCCCTTGCACCCGCTTGCCAGACAAGCAGATTCCACCAGCTCAGCTGACAGACATTTGGCTCCATCACTGCAAGAAAGACCCATTTATAACACCCCGAAATCAGCTCCGAAATCGAATCCATATGAATCCATATGCTGATTGGGGAGGGCGGGGGGGGGGAAGGCAGAGGCTGAGGACAGGCTACTTGTTTCCCTTCATGCCATCAAAGCTTTATTAGGTATCCATTGTATACCTTTCTGTAATGCTTAACCTTCTCCAATGCCCCTCAGCTATTCAAGGCTTGGGGGTAGCTCTGTACCAATCCCAGAGCACCTGTCTCCAGCATGTCCTGACTGTGCTGGGAACTGCTATTCCTGAGGGACTTCAGCAGCTGTGGCTGGACCAGACAGGGCCATGGGGGATAGCAAAGAAGCCAGGCATGAACTGCACATACAGAGGGAGTTGTTTTCATTCAACTCCTACTTATGAGAAGTGGCAGGACGGTGGCCTCGCCTTACAGATTCACACCAATATATTATTTTTTAGCTCTGAGGAATGATGGGGCTTTTTTTTTTTTTTTTAAACAGCCAGTCATCACCGAAAATTATTTCTTTTCATACCTGTGATGGAGTTGACAACAGAGCGCAAAATTGTGGGAGGCTTAATCAGCTCCTTCAGTATGTTAGATTCTGTTGCCAGTGGAAAGCCATTGTCTAGCATTTCTTCTAGAAGCTCATACACAATTACTACATTGTCCTTAATTGCAGTCTCAGAACATTCCCCGAAGTAATCCTAAACAAATACAGAGATTACAAAAGAGAGGATTTTTATTCCTGTTAAAATGCTTTGCAAAAGGAAGTTTGTTTGTTTTTTTTCTTACAGAAACCCTACAATATATGAAGGCATCTTAGTGGCTAAACTAACTAGCTACTTCTATAGTCTGATGGCATCACATGTTAAAGTTACATTTATCATCTAATTGGAAATAGCATGAACAGCAAAATTAATGTAATCTGATTTACTACTATGTATATCCCAAGGGTCCTTCCACTTGTGAACATCAACACATCTTCAGTTAGAGGACTCTTGTAAAACAAAGAGACTATCTTTTGGCAATGCTCAATCTTCACAGAGGGTCCTTTATTTACAGAAATTGGTTGAGAAGTGACTCACGTTTTGCAGCTCTTTCCTCTCTACAGACTGTGTGCTGCCTGACTGCACGCTCCTTCTTCCCATCTATATAACGTGGACAGTACGAAAGCTTATAGAAAAAAAACAGCTTTTACAAAGTGGGATTTGAGTTTTAGTGACTGTGCACTAGTAACTAGAAAATCAGCTGAGTACACAAAATATACCTTTTTGTCCTTTGTAATCTATAAACCTGTGCTTGACCTAAACATTGCAGAGGGGACTCCCTGTCCAGTCCCTACAAGTTCCTGATGAAGAGTCCCTCTCTGGTTTCCCTGTAGGCTGCCTTCAGATACTGGATTTTAAAATTATTTAATGGTGACAGACCTGGAAAGTATCTGCTACTCGGTGCAGAAATTCAATTACAAAGAGTGGTGGCACTTCTGTCTGTATGACAGACACAAAGAAGATTTTATCCCGATAGATGCTGATGAGGTAGTGATGTGGAGTTGAGATGACAGGAGGCACATTCTCAACATCGATTGCTTTCTCCTGAGCTTCAAAGAAATAATCGCACACAGACTGGCTCACAACGCTCTTCCAATGCTTCTCCAAGAATATATCACCAGAACAGTTTATAAGAAACAGGCTGTGGATCATTTTCTGTTGAAAACACATTCAAAAAAAGTTAAAATAAACAAAAAGATATTGACATTATTCCTTATCCCAGATTCCCTGTCTTACAATGGTTATTCTTTATTAACATGCACTGTGAGTTTACGAAAAATATCTGCTTTGCTGTTTTTCTTAAAATTGCATTTTCTTTATTAGAGGAATGTTCCACCCAAAAATATTTCCCAGTGGATTAAGTCAGTAACATATATCACAATGTAAGCAAGAAGCAAGCACCCTTGATTTCCACTTTTATCCCTGTTTGGTATTTGCAATTTATTCCTTAAAGAAAAGCTGACTCTCATGAGTTGGCACTCACTTAAACATGACATGTAGGGGTAACTTGTACATAGTTTCCTATGGCAGAGGAGCTTGTCTGACAGTCACACACAACTTAGAACTGCACTGTCTTAAAGATACAGCTCTTTAGCTTGTCAGCTTTCAGCTACTGAGCTTCAAAAGTGTTTTTTATTTGCTGGGTGATTAGTCTGACAATCTATGCCAAGCTGCACTTGGATAAAGGGTCAGAATTCATTAAAAGTACACAGAACTAGGAGTTTAAATCTGATTTAATGAATAAAATGGCTTCAAACGTGCTTGGCACACATGAAATATGTTTACATAAAACATTTTTCACTTACAAACTCAGTCATGAAAAAGAGGAGTATGAACTGCAGGTAAGGAATGTAACTATTTTTTCTTACATCTTTAAATATTTAGAAATAACATGCCTCAGCCACTGATCTTTCATTTTATTCATGGGGCAAGAAACTTATCTGCCTTTTTAAAAAACCTAATTCCCAGTCTATTTCTCAACTTTCAATGATAATAAGTGAACTAAAGTTGTTGATACAAATGAAGAGAATAGACTATTAGCTCCACATCTACAGAAGAGACAAATGCTTTACATGAGACAGGTACGATGCTCTGGCTGACCAAAAATAAGTTCCAAGTTTAAATGCGGGCTTGGAAAACAAACCAAACTGTAACCCAAGCACTGGCATCGAAGGTGAAGTTAATCTGGTACTTATATCAAGCACAAATTCATTCTGTAGTTGAAGAAGCTGCTCCTGCCACTGGCAGTTCACCCCTTTTGCCTTTCAGGTATTGATCTGAGCAGGTCTGTGGCTCTGCAATTACCTACATTAGGAAAGTCCAGCCATAAATTGTCCAGCAAAAGAAGTTTCTGGTCAGATCAGCTTCTTATTGCAAGTTATTACATTGCCAGAGAGCTCTACTGGCACAGGGCAGGTGGTGGAAATGGGCAGACAATAGCAAGGGAGAGATCCTGAATTGAAATTTAGTCTTTGGAGGGACTCAAACATGACTGGAAAGAGACCAAATAGTTACTGGGCATCCACATCTTGAAAAAGGAAGACTACCATCAACTCAACGTGTCCAAGAGAAGCCAAACACATCTACCAAAAACCATCACAGTTTTTATAAATCTTACAATGTTTGGCTGGGATCATACCTACGATGCAGATAAAATTTGTTCCTTTGCTGATGTTGACTCTGGGACACTAATGTGAAGGTGGCATGGAAGCATCTTATGTAAATAGCCCAGTCCCAGAGAGATAAGGAGTCCAAACACTGAATGACTAAGTCTCATTCCAAAATACTGGAATAAGCATTTAGCTTCATCCAGCGTGAACTCTTGTTGCTGTGTTTGAACCTAAACTGCCTGGAGTACTTGAATGAGCTCCCAACACACTTGTAACAATGAAAAATGGTCTGGCCCTGAAGATTTTGATGAAACAAAAGTATGTCTTCCAAAGCTCACCAAACACGGTGAGAAAGAACAGCTCAAGAAGGTCGTCAACATGCTCTTTCCCTCCACCTAAGTCAGCAGATGTGGGAAGGGAGCCAAGATACAGCTCTTCAAATTCGAAATTCCAGCTGCTCCTTCACATGCATGACAGCAATGTGCTCATCTTCACTGGGGCCTTGCCAGGCCTTAGATACCTCCTGCTAAGAGCACACTGTCCCTCATGGCAGACACGGAAGACCAACAGTCAAAACGTGGACAGAAAAATCCAGCTCAGCCAATACAGTACATAGGGAGTTGTTTTAGAAACTGTGATTGCCAATTTGCTTAAGAGTGGGAAAGGATACAAAGCTAAAAAGTGTTATTGCATATTTCTATTGTTTTTCCCCTGGACCAAATTAATCTCTAATTTAGTCTGTAAAAAAACCCAGACAATTTTAATACTGTGAGCACAGCATTTTTATAAAGGAGCCTTGACACAATTGCTTTAATCCAGTTCAACTAAACATGTTCTGAATTTAGCCAGCATTGAACATTTAAACCCCTCCAAAATCTCCTGGACAGTCACACAATGGTGGCAAGTATAATCAACCACTGAATGTCAGTATTGTTCCACAGCAAGGCGGCCCAAACGTACGAAGGTGATCAGCTATAAAGCTTAGAATAGATCTCTGTACATTTTAATATGGATACAATAGCATATCTGTTAACAAGCGCAAACCCCAATTCCTAGCAAATGCACACAACGCTACATCGGAGGGTTCCAGTATAAGCACCACTGGTAGGACTCAATTTCCAGAGGACCTGATCTGGAGGGACTATGCTGGACCCCAGGCAGCTTCTGACCATACTCTGACAAAGTATATCAGCACGTGTGACAGTGCTTTTAAGCCCCAGCAGATGTCCTGCTGTTAACAGATAATACAGAGTCTATTCATCTACAGATCAGAAGTGGTTGCATTTGTCACAATATACTTTTAAAAGCACAGTTGTGTAGCAGACCAACACAACTGCAGGGAGCTCCTGGAGCACCAAATGGCTGTGTTAACAGGGCCCCTTCTTTGCCCTGAGATCCATTTAAGATATTAGACCATGGCTTGATATGCAATCAAGAGAGTGAGGGTAGCCAAAAAGGGCATTAGTGTTGGGCCACTGCCCTTCTTTCTTCATGGGCCCCAAGCTGCCCAGGTACCAGCTGCATTCATGAGTGTTTGTGTGGCCTTGTGGTGAACTGGAGCAGCAAAGTGATCCAGGGGACCGTGCCTAGCAGATGACAGCGTTGTACTATCTGTGGAAACCGAACAGTAAAATCCCACCTAGCTGCCTACCTTATCTTCTGGTAGGAAGACAGGGATTACAGGATTTTCCATGATACACAGTTATTCTGCTTCTAGTGAAGAGTTCCCTTCGAAACCCCTCACATACTCCTTTCTTCCTTCACAAGTTTTAGAAGTACATTAATTTGCTGCTAAACTGAAGCTCTCTCCTTGCAGTTTAAAGGCAGAGCAGGCAGCCCCAGAGGCACAAGGCCTGTCCTGTCAGCCAAGGGGCAGCTCCATCAGCACGTTTCCCAGTGCTGACTAGAGTAAAGAAGCTCTTACAGCAGTGGGGGCATCAGTGTATTATTTTGATTTATACCACTCATTGTCAAGCAATTGGCACCAGCTGAATAAAGATGGATATCATGTTGGACATCTTAGAAATGGTAATACTACAAAAATATCTTACGTAAACTATTATTTAACTAAAATTACTTATAGTGCTCCAAATATGAAAATTTCCCTTCTACTCTGTTTTTGAGTGCCAAATTTCATTTCAGACATGTAGAGATTTCTGAATTCTTTTCTCAGTACCCTACCTTCTTGTCTCATCAGAACATTAGACTTGGAAAAAGAAAAAAGATTGAAAAATGCTGAACATAAGAAATCAATCTAGTAACAGTAAAATCCCTCACACCAATAGGTCACTACTTGTGGCTAAACAGCAGAACATGTTAACAGTTACGGCACTTTGAGGGTAAAGGTATTCAAATGAAGTTTCTAAGTTTAAAAAAACAGTAGCAAAAGCACACCACCAAAATTAATAAATCATGAGATTCTTCTCCATGTAGCAGTGCACACATACACCACTTTGAGATGTCAGCATCTCTATGTAAGGTACTGAAGGTGTGCTTCTAGCATGATTTCCAAAGGACATGCCTTCCATCTCTCTGCTTTTAGGCCTACCTAAGAACAGACTGAAGGTGTACATGGATCATTATTTGCATCTTTAGGCCAAAGCAAGCCCATCAAGCTCATTTTCAGTAGGCTGACAGCCTTCCTTACTACTGCCTGCAGCAATAAGCAGACCAGAGAGGTTTTGCAGCTTCTTATGGACTCCCCATCCTTGCTGTGACACAAGAAACTCCACATGATTCTTTTCAGTCATTTACATCCTACCAGAACTTGAAGTCCTCACAGAAGAAAAAAAATATTTTAATTAAGGAGCCTTTAATATGCTGTTTCCATGTCTCTATCTTTTGACTAAATCTGGATTTGCAACGTTACTGATTTTCAAATTCTTGGCACGGAAACATCTGGACTGAAGTCACAGCAGGCTCACAAGATAGAAGTGAAGCTCACTGGCAAGAGGGAGAGGCTGTGAGCATGGGAAAAAGACCGATTACAAATGCTTGTCCTTAGCTACAATTAAGTACTCTAAAATGTAATTAATGCAGAAATACTGTTACCAGCTGCTCTTCCGTAACACTGAGCCGAGTTACAGTAAAAGCTCTGAAACCAGAAGTGAGGAATTTATCACTGACCTCTGCAATGCCCTTTAGAGCTAGTACTAATTACTGAAAACAGCTCAGAATGGGATCATCACTGGGAAAGTATTCCACAGCTTCCATGTTCCCTGAATTTGGCAAGCTGCTCTGAAGGGTGGAAGGAAAGCGAGGGTGGACTGTCTGAGTCTCTGTCATGTATTTGTGGAAATGAACTTCTAGTAACAAGTGAATGGAAAGTAATCAAATGCTTAAAGTAACCTGGAGAAATAAGTAAGCTAAAACAGGCAGTTTTAGTTCTATTTTAAAGCCATTATTTTTGTCACAACCAGCCGGTCAGTACTTTAGTTTTTTCTTATAAATTCAAAATGTGCCACAAATGTGGCAAAACTAGAAAACCTTTGTTCCTGACCACCCAGCCCCCTTCACTGGCTCTCAAACCAGCAAACCCGATGAAGAGAAGTCCTATTAAATACTTGAATGGCATTCTCAAGACAGCCAGTGTGGCAGCTCTGAAGATAACTGTATAACCGGCTGGACCAACCCAATGCAACATTAGCAGCTGTGATTCAATTTGATAAATCTGGAATTATCAGGCCTACTAAAATGTGAATGTTCTGTAATTTTATAGCTTTTGTTAGGCTCCTGTCATTGTTTGTGTATCTTACTGCTGCTGATCAAGTGTCATGAATCCCTATGCCTATAAGATGTCCATGGCTTAGCTATCTGCAGAGTAAAGTAAAAGCATTTCTGCAACCTTTCTTAAGAATTGCCTGGTGTCCCTCTCTGTTAGTTAAGCAAAACTCTGTATCTACTCAACACCACAAAGTGCTCATGTCTGTACAACTACTCAGATGCATATTTTATTAGCAAGATCATCCCTATTAAAGAGTAAACACTTTGCTTTCCAGATGCTCAGTACACATTTATCTTTACTCTCATTTAAAACACTGTTAGTAACTTTCTGGAATTGTTTTTAAAAGGAAGGAGCCCTTTGAGAATACTCTGAAGTTGTCTTAAATCAGTGTTTGGTATCCATAACAAAATTTGCAACTTCCTCTGTGCCTCTACCAGTAACAATTACAGCCTGCATGAAGATTTGTTCAGCATTTCATCTACTGACTGATGAGCTTTCCAATAATACATTTGCATGGCACCTCTCTTCAATTTAGTTCCAGTATAAATCTTCTAACTGCTGGCAAGATAGTTCCATCTCTTGTCAACAAAACAATATTAGATCCTTAATAACTGCAGTTCCCTTTGGGACTTGCAAGAATAGAAAGCTTCACTGTAAAAGCTGGAAAAGCAAGAGTTTCTTAGGAAACAACTCCACACCAATTAAAAATTCATCACTAAAACTATATTTTTACATGAAGATGGAACATTTCTAACATAAGTTACATCTGAATCAGTAGCTTTAGGACTACTAAAAAACCACTTAAGAAATTCACTCTCTGAAATCAGAACTGGATAGACAGAGAGGACCAAATGGACACAGGCATATGCACCTCCCTTCTCTTCCGAGAGAAGAGAGCAAAGGGGCACTCTTTAATTCTTTCACCCTATATGAATAAAATGAGTCTTCTGAATACTGTCTGAAAGAATCTTGTAAGAAGCTCCTGTTAAAAAGCTGCCTCTCACACATTGTCTTGAATAAGCATAAACAAGACTTATTTTCCATATATTAATTTTTTTAAGCTACATGTGAAGCTGCTGGGGGAAAGTTAAAGGGAAATAAGAGGAAGGAATTTCACATTTTAAACAAGGTTTAATTTGGTTTCTTCCTATTGTTTCGGCCATGAAGTACAGCTGCCACTTGTCACCTGCTGTTCAGACTTCTCTACCTCAAGGACTTCAATTTCTCTTTCATGAATCCTCATGACAATGTCTCTATTAAAGATTCTTAATGAGAACTGCTTATAAGGAGAGCTTTATCTGAGAAAGTACCTTGGACTTAGCTGGTGCTCAAAATTTAATTTCTGGATAAGAAAAGCAAAATTAAGCACAAGAGGGCATGGAGTAATCTTAATGTTTAATTTGCCAGTTGCAAGGAATTTTTAGGTAACTACACACAGGAAAGAACCTGATTGTCCCATAATTTTTTTTTTTTTTCCAAAACCAGGTTTGCTTGTGATTTTGAGTTAGCACCCAACACACCACAGATTAAACCCTAGACATTCACAGTGAAATATCATTCAGATATTTATTCTCCTTTTTTTTTTTTTTAATGAGTAGCTATGTACAATTGAAACTTGATGGGAACTGACAGCAGAATCATTCCCATGGTTAGCATAGTCAGTTCTTTTGTAAAACATTTCTTCTATCAATTTATCTCTTGCATGAGTAATTTAATTTATTTGTGCTCTTCCGGCAAAATAGCTTTTCCCTTTCCCAAAGTGTAGTCTGCCTGCTATGGAACACGAATTTTCGTTATTGAAGTATAATTTTTTGCCTGGTTGTCTATAGAATAGCTACAGAATGGTGCAGAACAGCTACAAAACGGTGAAGCTATTCCTCCAGTTTGATCAACATCTAACGGGTACAAACCATTCATCATACTGAAAAAACAACAACAGCATTCCTACTTCAAAGCAGGCTAGAACTGAAACAAAAGAAGAGAAGCGACAACCTCTACTCAGCTACCGCTGGGTACTGAACAGGGCAGAAGCGATGAACAGTGCACAGTGGTGGATGATAATGAGTTGGTTGCCAGCGCAAATTACGCAGATGTACACTCACAGGGCGCCTTGCTAATTAGGCAAGTACAGCACGATAGAACGACCAGGTCTGCAGCAACGCTGCAGCAGAACGGCCCAGGTGAGCGGGGCACTGCCGTTCCCGCAGCCCCTGCCCCTCCCGGCCCGGCTCTGCCGCGGGCTCTGCCCCGCACCGGTGCGGCTCCTGCACCGCCCCCCCTCAGGCCCTGCGCCGGCTCCTGGCAGCCACAATCAATGAGTCCCGGTGCACAGTCCCCCCGATCGCCGCTCCTCATCCTGGGAGCGTGAGCGCTGCAGATCGCCCTGCACGGGGCTGTGACCCGAGGGGAGTCCCGGCCGAGCCAGCCCGCCCGCCCGCCCTCGGCCCCTCTCGCCCTCGGCCCCTCTCACCCTCGGCCGCGCTGCTCCTCGGCCCCGCCTCAGCTCAGAACAACGGGGGTTTTTATTCAAACACGGCAGCGATTTTGTACATGTTCCGAACAACGGAAATGGACGCGGGTAAAACGGGAAGTCTGGGATTTGCGGGGCATCCTCCCGGTACCGCTGCTGGCGGAGATGCCGCCCCTGCCCGATTCTGGCCACCCAGCACGGCCGAGGCCAGGCGCGGTGGGCTCCCGGCGGGCGGCGGTCCCGCCGCCCTGAGCACAGGCCCCGCCGCCCCCTCCCTCCTTCAGTCTCTCCCGGCCCGAGCCCCCCTCTCGCCACGTACCTCCCCCGGCCCAGCTCGGCCTGTCCCGCTCCCGGGGCAGCGGCCAAGATGGCGGCGAGGCCCGGCGGCAGAGCGGGGCCGCCCCCCGGCGGAGGCGCGGGCGGCTGGGGCGCTGCCTGCACCGAGCGCCTCAGAACGGACCCCCCTCCCCGGGCCCTGCGGCCGCGGCCGCCCCTCACAGCCCGCCCCGCCGCCGGGCAGGGGCCGGGACCGGGACCGGGGCCGGGAGCGGTCCCTCGGCGCTAAACCCACCCGGGCCGGCGCCGCGGCAGCGCGCGGCTGGGCAGGAACGGCGGGCGGCGCGGGCTCCGCTCCCCGCCCCGTGAGGCGCCCGGCGCGGCCGCGCGTCCGCGCCCCCGCCCCCCGGCGGCGGTGCCGGCGCGGTCGTCGGGGCGGGCCGGGGCCGGCGGGCGGGCCGAGGGGAGCGGAGCGCGCCGCACGCCGCCCAGCGCGAAGATGGCAGCGGGGGAGCCGCAAGCCAAGAAGCTGAAGCTGGAACAGAAGCAGCAGCAGCAGCAGCTGAGGTAACGGGTGCCGTGGAGGGCTTCTCTTCGCCAACAAACCCCAGCGGGTGCCGGAGGGTCGCTGGTGCCGCCGGTGCTGCCCCCGGCAGAGGGCGAGACACGTGTGGCCGCCGCGGAGCGGGCAGAGTCCGCCAGGAGGGTCCCGGCGCGCTGTGCTCGGCCGGGCTGGGCGCGGGCGGCCCCGCCGGGCACCGGGCACACGTGGAGGCGGCGGCGGCGGGGCCGCTCTGCCCTGGCCGCTCTGCCCCGGAGCCGCTGCCCTGCCCGGCGGAGCCCGGAGCCGCCGCCGCGCGGGGCGCTCCGCAGGCGGGGGCGGCGCGGGGAGCGCGGGCCCCGCTGTGCCCCGCGGGCGGGCCGGGCCGTGCCGATGGGCTGCCCAGCACCCGCACCGGGCCGTGCGGGGAAACCCAGCGCTGCCCGCCGCGGCGGCCCCCGGCGCTGGAGCACAGCATGGGCTGTCACCCCCCGCTCCTCCCCTTTGGAAATAAATCTCTGCAGAACGCCTCGGTTTAACACCCGTGCCGGGGTCTCTGTCCCCGTTGGATAGGAATTCGGTTGTCTAAAAATCCATGTTAACAGTTACATTTTCTTCAGGACACGTGGAATATTTTAAAATGTTTTCATATTGTAAGAATCCACGCGATTTACTATGCTTCCTCTTTTCAGTGATTGCTGTATAATGTCACTGTCTGAATCCCGTGTGAGTGATAGCGTGTATAGACACGAGTCATTTATTTTTACTCGTCATAGCAGAAAAATACAAGGTTTCTCAGTGCAGGATGCATGGTCAGAATGAGCTATAGAGCAGCTTTTGTTGGTGCAGTTTGAGGTTTGTTTTCTCAGGATTATTCATATATCAATATAATTGTAAGATAGCTGATTTCCTCCCAAGTATTCAGTGTGTGAAGAAGATTAATGACATAAGGCTCCAGAGGTTCAAAATGATCTTGGCGATAACTAATAACTTGCTCAAATATAGCATAAAAGAGATGTACTTCAGTACTGAGATGAGAACAGTCCTTTTTCGTACTGATGTCCTTACTGAAAGAGCTAATCCTACTGGATTTGTCAAAGTCAGGGTACTTGCTTCTTTGGCAGCTGAGTGACTTTTCAAGTTTAATAACAGTTGACAAGCTAAGTTGCAAATAGTGGAAGAGGAAAAAGGTAACTGAGCTCTGAAAGCAAATAAAGGGCAGGCAGTAGGATAAGGTTGTTTTCAAAGAGCAACAACTGTCTCCATGGACCTTAAAGCAAGGTGGGGCAAGAAACTGCCCATTGCAATGTTTCTGTTTATAAAGCTTATTATGGGAAACGGCATTTTAACACGAAACATGAAAAAATTAGAAATTTGAGAGCATTATTGGAGTGCTGAGTTAAAAATTTAAAGGTTGTTTTACAGTGAAATGAAAGGCCGTAGTGACATGCTCTGGTAAAAACTGATTAAACTGAAAACACTACTTCTGCAAGGTATGATAAAACATGAGAAACGTTAACAGAACTTGCGTAATCGAATTTTATTGCAAGTCATTTCAAGATGAAATGTAAATAGACCCTAGCTCTGTTTCATAAGAGGAGAAATGCCATGATTAACTGGCGATCAATAAAATTAATGTGTATTGTGGGCCACAGGTTGAACTTTTCAAGCTGTTGCTAGTCGGACTAGATTTGGCAGACCTCACCACTCGTTTGAATGTAGTGGCAAGAATGTGTTTGGCTGAGTGCTGTGGTGGGACTTAAAAGCCAGTACAGAAAGTACCAGAATGATCGAAGTTCCACCACTTGGTTGTATTTGTAACGAGGTTCAGTTGTTAATGCAAAACATTGCTACGTGTGCTTGGAAACACTTAAACTACGGATTAGAAAAGAAGTGAAGAATCACTGGAAAATTTTGGGAGCTAATAACATTATGTTTGTTATAGCAGGAATTAGAGATGATTGTAGAGAACAGTTCATTGTTTTCAACATCTAGATCTGAGACTCACCAACCTCTTCAGAAGACCGTGTCTAATGGATTCAGCAAGGGTGGTCATGTACTTCATTTATCCTCCTATATGATATCAACCTGAATCTTTCCTTTGGCTACCATGAAAACTTTTTAGTATAAAAAAATGACTTAAAACAAATTTATTCTACTCTGCATCATAAACCGTACCTCATCAACAATACCTAATGTGTCCTTCCCCTGTGTTTTTTTTTGGTCATCATTTTCTCTCTCAAAGTGGCACCGCAGAGGTTTCATGGATACATACTTTTGACCCTTTTGATCTTTTCAGACAAAGGAAAGCAAATATTGCTCCCTCATGAGGTAGGCAAAGCTGACCGGGTTCATGGAGCTACAGTTGTTTGAAAGCAATGGAGAATGGCTGGCTTTTGCTACCCAGTGAGCAGCACACAAAGCCCGAGACCCAAACTGGGGTTCCCAGCTCAACAATGCGTTGTGCTGACATTCATCTGCTGGGAGGCAGGTTTTGCATTGTCTTTATTGATGGGTGCAAATCCCCACTACAAACCAATGGGCTTTAGGCAAGGCCATTAATGTGTGCTGCCTTGTTTCGGGCTTCTGACTGCATCTCTGCTGTGTGACATAGAATATCATTGTGTGTGTCAACTGTACTGTTTGAACAGAAAAACTGAAAATGGCTTGTCACTGAGTGGCAGCATCAACTTACTAGAAACATCATGAGGTGTTACTTTAGAGGAGAATTACTAAGGATTTGTGTCCTTTTATATTCGGTTTTGTGTTGGAAGTCTGTGAAAACTGCAACCAGACTCCTGCTAACAGCCTGGTACAGTTACAAAAGAATTTGGATGTTCTCTGTAGAAATGTTTGAACTTACATGTACATGTCTATATAGAAATATGCATGTTCATTTTTCCCTTCTGCACACGAACTTGTAAAGTCCCCTGTGCTGCATTATGGCCTTCTGGCTGTTCTGCAGCTGCTGTATTGATTGAATAGTCATGACGTGGCTGATTGTTTGGACAAATCAGTTTATCTGCAGTAAGACAATGTAAGCATTGAATTTGACAAATACTTTATCCTAAAAGTGCAGTATTCTTCTTCTGTTATTATTAGACATTTCTTTCTTTTCAGAATAAATTTTCAAATGCTCTGTGAATAGTTGTTATCAAAAGCAGTCCTTTATCATTACTGTTCCACTAGATTTTAGACAGCTTGATACTAGTGACTGTAAAAATATAGCTAATTTTATGTGGTTTTAATTTTTTTAATAAGCTAACTTTTAATTTAGCTTATTTCTTCATCAATGCTTTGCAAATGGAAGAAGATTCCGAATATTTTAAATTAGGTGTGACAAAGCTTTCAGTTAGAATTTAGTAAGTTGTTTTTCTTTCTCTTCTATTATCTCTTAATTTTTTAAAAAAATTTCACCTTGCTCCCCGTTTGTATTTATTTCAGTTTCCATCTTCACGGCTTATAGTCTTCTCACTTTCTAATTTCTTATATCTGCAAATACAGATTAATTTTTTTCATAATGGTACTCCTAATGTCCTCAGTACGAGGAAAGTTCTGAAACTCAGGCACTTTACTGAGTTTGTTCCCAAAATTAAAGCAGTAGACTTTTTCTTCAGAGGACAATGTAGAAATTAGACAAAATTAGGCAAAGAAATACTTTTGAAGACACTAGCAACAGACTTTGCTAGTTTTGTTTTATTTAGGACATAACAGCAATAACTTTCCCTTCCATGTTGCCTTGACAGAAGTATATCCAAAACTGGAATGTCTTGCAGCATGGAAAGTACCTTGCTCTTACGGTGCAGGCACTGGTTTCCATTGTTCAGATATGTAACTCTCAAATTACTGTTCAGGTTGATGCGTGTCTTCACCCAGCCTTTGATGTAATCCTGTGGGATTTTGCACAGCATGTGTCATGTTTCCTCAGTTTTGTGTTCTTGTTTAGGAGAAGCTTGTTAGGGTGTTTTCATCCTTTTAATTGAAGTAATTCCTTACTTTATTGTAAAGGAGTGGTGTAACATGAGGAAAGAGGAGGTCGTGGGAAGGCTCTTTGTTCTCTGGACCACAAGCACGGCTGGTGTCTCTTTGTTTCCTTACTGATGTTACCTGCAGGCCACCTGGCCAGAAGAGTCATACTGAGGAGCAATGATGCTTTAGACATAACAGCTGTTGCTGATATCCTGCAGAAATGTACACCTCTGACTTGCTGTGCTGCCTCCCTGAAGATAACAGGACCAGTCCTGTCTCTGGGGCTGCTTGCAAGCTGGATTACCTGTGGGAGGAGAGCCAGTGCAAATAGGCCTATTTCATCTTGGGTCTTGAAGTCCCTGTGATTTTTATCTGACATTTCTGAGTTCCTTCTCGTTCCACTAATGAAACCATTTGTGCAGATTTACCTAGTTGGATCTACTGATATTGTTTATAAACAGACAAGGAAAGCCCAGAAAAGAGACTTGAATGAATGTAGAATTAGTTGAATATGGTCCCAGTGTAGCACTGTGAAATTCTGTAGAACAAGACCTTTGCTTACTCTGCAGTTGCTGAGGTAGATTTCACGTGGCAATGTTTGAAGTAAAACTCTGCCTTGTGATTCAAGGTTGTGATATTGAATTTTAGTAGTTACTTACACAGCCATGGTACACAAATATTTCACAAAACCAGTTTCAGAAGCAGGGAGTGGGTTGCTATCTAAAGGTCATTAATTGGTATTTGCTGACAATGTATTGGAAAACCTTATCCTCTTGAAATAAGTAAATTGAACTTGCAGATAGAATGTTTTTTTCAAGGCTGTTCCTTTTCTATTTACATAAACTCCTTCTTTAAATATCAACTTATTATTTATATAATATGTATAATAGTAGCGTAAAATATTATTATTTATATAATATCAAAGCATTTGTGTGAAGGAGAGAAGTCTTTGGGTATTACTCAGAATTCAGGGGAGGGAAAGGGATTTTTTCCACTTTGAACTGTAATCATTTCCATAATGATTATTTGACCACAGTCAAAGCTGTTCTGCCCTTGAAGGGTATGGTAACATAAGGCTACTTGCTGGCTTTATGCTACCTTGGGATTTCATTTACAGTGAAAGGTTGTTGAGGATTTTTTTCCTTGCATATTCAGTGTTACCAAGGCAGTGTAACTGTCTCAAGGGCTATGCTATTTGATAAGAATAAGATAGAAAAAAAGTGTAGCTCTCTGCAATATGCTGAAGACTTAGCAGATTTATAGACTTTGCTGTTATAGCTAAATGATCTGTGAAGCTTCATGAAAAGAAATGGCATGATGTTATCAAATTTTAAAATAATAAAGATTTTTAATACTTTGTGAGTAGAACCCATACAGGAAAAAAAAATTATGCTGGAAAATATTAAGATCTCTCTGTAGAAAAGTTTTCTAAACAACAACTGCTGTAGTAAAAAATACCTGCAAGCTCTGCAAAATGTTGTTATTGGAAGAGAATTTGTGGACTTGCTGCTCACTAGTCCCATTTTATAATGTCTGCTGGGGCTGTTATGTAAAAGATCATCCTTCAGTCTTACAGAGATAGAGTGGGCAGCTTATTGAAGATCTACCTTAGTTTTGTACTTGAAAGAAATTGAATGAAATATGGGGATTAACGGAGAACTCTTTGTTTATCTATTGTAAACTGGATGATTTATACCAAATATTTGTGGCGTGAAACATAATGCATTAGTCCAGTGCTAAGGCCTAGATTGCCTATATCTTGGATACACACAAGTTACAAATACATGACGTGTAGATTTTCATGAACTACTTTGATGAAGCACAATTTTAAATGTTCTCACATGGTTTCCTGTTGTTTTATCAAACAGATAGGGATGCAGTTCATTTTTCATTCATACTGTGCTTGAAAGGAGACATATTAGTGAAATCACCTGAGGAATAGTTGTTCATGACATGTAGACAAACTCACGTTTTTCTCTATTGTGTAGTAACAGAAGCACTTGAGAGAAATTGTGGCTAGACCTGGTCAGGCATTACATACTTTTAAATTCAAAAGCTGTGAATTCCATGTTTCTCTCAGGGTTTTCTAAAGCCAGATCACTTGAAGGCAAGGTCAGCTGCCCCATGCAAGCAGAGGGAGTTTGGAAGGTGGCAGGAAGGCTGCCTAGCATGTACATGTGTGACTACAAGTCAAACTTGTGGCGCGAGCATTAGGTTAATCTATGAATGACCCTAAGTGATACCTGACCATTTTTCCAGGGATACCCGGCTTGCTGTTTCTCCACTTACATGCCAGGATGTCTAGAAGTTCCCTGGCAAATGACCAAAAAAACAGTGATAGGTGGTAGTAGGGGTAGGTGGTGTCTCGAAGATGTCAGTAACAATAGAACTACAACCTGCGGATGTGTAGTACAAGCCAGATGATTGGGCACTGGGGAGTAGCTGGAAGCTTATAAAGTTCTATTGGCAGATGTTTTTGAGGTGTCATATGTGCTATTTCATGAAAAGGTGTTAAATTTTCTCAGAAAAACTCTGAAGTGGTAAAAACTTAAAAACATTTGATGGTGCCTCATTTGGACTTTGTAGCTTAATGTTTGTAATATGCAGCTGTATGTTGCAAATGACTATAAATGTAGATGACCTTAAAGTATTATATCTAGTTTCTTCTACGTATCATTATGTGCTTGTTGAAGTCAGGCAATGATTTATGAGGGAATCTACAATTTGATTATTTTAAAAAATGTTTTTATTATTCAGGATACAGTGATGAAACCAACAAGACCAAGCTTTGTTACATAGTTATGTAACTATAGTTATATACAATAACAACAGTTATATACCTGTTGTTTTATTTGCTGTGTTGGGATCTCCTCCTCCCCCCCACCTTTTAGGTACAAAACAGAAGTTTGGCTATTAAGCACTTAAATTGTCAAACTAGGGATAATAAATTGTTCAACATGGATCAGAGGATACAGCCATTATATATCCAGATACAGTACTGGCATTTCAGTAAAGTTCAAAATCCTGCATTAGGATCTAGGGACCTGTTGCACCCTGTGTTGCAACAGCAGTAAGGGCATGGATGTGTTTTCCACTCCAATTTGACTTTTCAGGACTCCTGACACACTTTATAATTTTGTGGTAAGATCAGTAAGTTATGATTATTTTTAAAGTGTCCACTTTAGAGAACTAGATTTGTCCTATGTTGGATATTGAGCATAAATTTTCCTGTTTTCTTCATGTGACTGTAGGTCCTTTAACGTCATGAACATGTCAAATTTTGGCATCATCTCATCTGATACACCAGAAATAGTCGGAAAGTTTTGCTTTAATTTTTCTGACTACAATATTCCCATTTTGTAGATGGAAAGGATGGGAAACTTTGGACTAATAACTGTATGATTAGAAAGTTGTAAAGCTTAATATTTAGTTAGAGGTGACACAGCAATATTTAACAGCGCGGGATTCACTTCTGGCAAAAACAACCTATTGACCTCAGTTTCATGAATCAGTGCTTCTGGTGCTGGTTAACAAAATAAGTTCCAAATCTGCGCAGGGTGGCAGTAACTTTGTCAGCCAAATGAGGAGCGAGAATAGAAACCTGGCTTTACCGAGGCTTTTCCTTTCTGACACGGCACTTCTGCCAGAGTGTCGGGCGAATAAGGAAAGGGGTAGGCAGCGACGGGTTGCCCTTTTCTGCCCGTGCTGTCCGTGTGTGACCGTCTGTCCGGCTGGCAGGAGCGCTGTGCACCACAGGTGTCCGCAGGCGCCGCCGCAGCCCGGCACTGAGGGGATGCGCTGCGCGGGGCTCGCCCGCCCGGAGGAACGGGGCAGCTTCAAGTCTGACCCAATGCACATGTAGATGAAAGGAATGAAACCGCGTTCGTGTCGAGCGTGCAGCGATCCCGTGTCGGGACGGGGCTGGGCGGCCGCGGGCACAGCCGGGGCGGGGGGTCCCTCGGGAGCGGTTCCCACGGCCCCGTGACAGCCGAGAGGCAGCGCTGCCAGGGCTGGCCATCTTTACTGTGGGCGGTGCGGCTGGAGACCCGCACCTCTGCGCGACCGCCACTGAACTTGGTGTTTGGTTAGTTGGGTTTTTTTCCAATTGTCGCTGTCGCCCTCCATCGCCTCCCGGGCTGGGAGCGGCGATAGCGGCGGCAGCAGCGGCAGGAGGTGTGTGGGAGGCGCGCGCTCCCCGCCCGTACCAAAGATGGCGGCCGGGGAGCCGGGGGTGCCGTGCGGGCGGCGCCGCTCGGTACCGGGCGCTCCCGCACCGGGGCACGGGGCCCGCCGCCAGCGCCCCGCGGCTCCCCGCGCCCCGCGGCCGCGCAGGGCCCGGGCCCGCCCCCGCCGCCCGCACGGCCAATGGCGGGACGCGGGCGGGGCGGGGCGCGCGGGGGGGCGGCCGAGGGCCGGCCGCGGCTCAGTCGCGGCTGAGGTGCGGGCGCCGGTCGGAGAGGGGACACCGCAGCTGCCACCGCCGCCAGCGGGGCTCCGCCGCGGGCGGCCGGGCGTGGAGCCATGGCCACCCTCAGGTAACGCGGAGCCCCCGCGCGGCGCCCGCGGCACAGCCCGGCGCCCCGGGGGAAGGGGTGGCGGGCGCTGATGCGCTCCCGCATGCGGGGCGGGGGCGCCCGGCGAGATGCTCTGCCGGAGCCGGGCTCTTCCGCCGGCGTTGTAATCGGGATGCGGGGCAGCGCGGCTTCGTCCCATCGCTCTCCGTCTACCGCGAGTTGGTTTGGCGGCTGCACGCCCGCGCCGCCGGGGCGAGGAGGGAGAGCTGTGCCGGTGCCCTCCCGGCGCCCCAGCCCGGTGCGGAGGGGACACCGCTCCCGGGGTACCGCGTTGGCTGCTGGCGGGCAGGTGGGTGCGCCCGGCCGGGGCTCCCGGCGGCACCGGGCGATGCCTGTCCCCAGAGGCATCGGGAACGAGAGCCCCGGGTCGGCCTGGGCCCGCCGGGGGTCCCAGGGCGGTGTGCGGGGGCTGCGAGCGGCGTCGCTCGGCGGCCGTGCCGCTGTCACAGGTAGCGCTGGGCGCGGGCGGCCGCCGCGGGGTCCCACCCGTGGGCGTGGGAGGACGGGTGTTGTGGGACTCCGGCAGCTGTATTTGAACGCTGAACTGTCGCTGTGGCTTGCCGTGCCTGAAACCTAATTTTAAAAGAATCCTGTATAACGAGAAGCAGGGTCATATTAGCAGGCTGGGCTCTCGGCACGCTGTTGGAACTGCAGTGGTGTCAGCCTGTCAGCGATCCCTGGAGAATGACAAACTTAAACATTCAGTGAAAGGAGTTACTGTTACCAGTTTCATTTCGTAAAACATTAAATCTTAAGATGGGGTCTTAATATGAAGTAAACAAGTAACCTTCATCATGTAGTTACTTTGATCAGGCCTTCAGCTGCTAAAGAAATGCTTAAAATTAAACATTAAAAAACTCAAAAAGTTCAATGATCATTCAAGGCATTTCTCCCATCTCTTCTCTCCACCGTCCAAACTCTAAGTATCAGGTTTCACACTATGTTTGAGACAGTAACTCTGAAATTGCAGTAGTATTTAACTGTTGGAGTTAGCACAGCTGTGTAAGGAGCTGGATAGTGGTGGAACAGTTTTTTTCCTGCAACAGCCTTGCTTACATAAGGCCAAGGCTTTTAGGCTTGGCTTCAAAGTTGGAACCTGTGAGTGTGTTGCTCTAGAAGACTATGAAAGTTTCATAATGAATGAAATCTTCACTGAGGATGTTCCTCTAAGTCAGTATGTAAATATGTAACTGCTTAGCCAAATATTGCATTTGCTTAAGACCTAAGTAAGGAAAGCATGTGAGCAGCTTTGTATGTTTAAGGTCTATATGCTAAAGTGATTTGCTGACCAGTGATGCAAGGGAAATTGTCTGAACTCTGAAATCATGCAATAACAGTTCTTAGGTACTTTTGTGTCAGACGAGTTATGATTAATAGTACATATAATCTTATTTCTGATGATGTTACATAGGTAAGTGGGATGAGAGAAGGATGCTCTTAATAGGATGCTTATAACTAGTCAAATGCTATGAATCTACTATTATTGCTGTTTTGCTTTAACTGCTTGTATAAATGGTTTTTCATACGTTCAAATCTGGTGTTATGTAGTATTCAACTCTCTTCCTTTGTGACTGAAACAGATATGCCGAGAATAGATTTAAAAGGTGCCTTGTTTGGCTGTACAATTAAAGGCATAGTCAAATACTTTAGAAGTATTAACATTTATGATCTTACAAAACCATATCTTAAATTTGTTAATGGAAGACTAGGCATACAGCGTTCTGCCATGCAATTGCACGCCCAGATGTCTCAGTCATGTTTTATTAAGGCTTTCTGACTTGCCAGTATCCAAAGGCCCAAAATACTTCTCTGTCTCTGTGCCAGTAACTAATAATAAGCTTTCACTGATATTTTGATGTTGCTCATCCATGGAAGTGCGCAGCAGCATGGGATGATAACAGTATTGTGTGATAGATATTGTACTGCTAATGTTCAGCAGCCAGCTTGAATCAAGACCATATTTTTAAAAATGCCTGCGGCAGTAGAGCATGATATTGGACTCAGCTTTCCAGATCATTCAGTTGGTGTTAATTTTGTTGATGCCTTAAAAAAGGTTCAAGGGTAGCTCAGTACTCTTGTGGGTTCTTGTTTGTTTGGATTTGTTATTTTGTTTTCATCCAGTTTGGTTTAATTTTATAACTTTTGCTACTTGTGGTAGGACTAAGGTGTGAAATACAGGCCATTTGTGTAAAATCAGTCATCTTGGCAATCTTTGAACAAAATGTCTAAATTAACAGCTGAAGTTTATTTATATTTAGTGAGTTACATTGCTTGAACTTCTAATTACAATTCACACTCCATCTAGTCCAAAGTTAAGTGAAAAACTCCTAAAATATATTACCTGTTGTCAAGAGTTTGGAATGTAAAGGAGGTGTACATCAAAACTCTCTGTAAAGTTATTGGTGTTGCCATAGTTTTACCTGCTAGATGGACAGTGCATTTTTGTGCCCAAAAAGCTTTTAGATTTGCATGAACATCTTATTTGTAGTTTAGAGTTTAAAAAGTATATATAGTGTTCATATATATGTACTCTGTGTGTATGTATATGCATATACACATATGCTGATTGTATAGTCAATTATATATGCCTTTCATTTGTGCAGCTGAACGAGCTGTCACTTGTTTCTTGAAGAGCTGAGCCAAATACTCTTTTACCATAGATTAGTTGAGATCTTAAGCAAGTTGATCTTAAGCAAGATCATCCTTCTCGGATGATGAGATACTAATACTCCCATGCGAGAGAAGAGACTGGGGAGTCAAGGAGGCTGGGCAGTACCTAAGTATGTGTTCTGTGCCTGTTGCAGAGCTGTGATGCCCAAATAACCTGCATATTGTGGAATCTCACGTTTCAGGAAGTTATTGCTGTTTCCTCACTGTGTTTCATGTCTGGTTGTTTGGAAATAATCAGTGAAATTTTTGTTACTGCAGGTGTCCAGTGTTACTGAACAGCAAATGTAAGGCAAATGATGTTTAAATGTACTGTTCAAAGTTTTCAACTTGGTGAGAATATAACAGTTTAGTATCTCAGTTTCCTGCTCTGAAGACTTTTAAATTTAGCATTCTCCAGGATCATAATATTTGGTTTATTTTATGCTTTTACAATATGTGGCTTTGCAAAGTACATGAGATTTAAATTTTTTCTTTAATTTATTTTTACTGAGGAACAAACTGTAGCCAAGTAACTCCTCTATACCTCTTGGTGTGCCACAGAAAAATGCAGCAGTGTAACAGTGCAGAAACTTTGCAGCCCCTCAAGAAGGGAAGAGTGATTTGCACTGCACTGAAATGTAGCCAGTGTTGGGTTAATCAGGTTGAACATGCTAACGATTTGCACAGCCAAGTCTTCCTCTTTAACAGTAGAAACACTGGACTTTCCAGATTGCCTTTCACAAAGCTTGTGTTGGAAAATGCTGATCACAGTGGTGATCGCAGGATCAATTAGGTTGGAAAAGATCTCTGACATCGCTGAGTCCAACCTCTTAAATGTCTGCTTAAACTTGTTGGCTCTTTAAAATTTGTGACTTAGAAAATGTTTAGACTTCTTCCATTTTGCCCATAAAGGTATTTTTGTCAAATGCAGTGACAGATAAGGAAAGACAGAGTCTCCAGTACAACTGAAGTGTATGGATTTTTCTCCTTTTTTGCCGATGGAGCATTTATATCTAATTTTAAAAATAGACGTTCTAATACCTTGGGACTTTGTTAATTCAAACATCTGGGTGAAAGAACCAAAACTGTAGAAATGTATGTTAATTGAAAACACAGGGCTAGCGTTCAGTATATGTTAGCTAATGTGTTATTAGCTTATGTATTATTATTTGCAAAAATAGGTAAACATTATAACACTCAAGTTGATTTTTTTCATAAAAATCAGACAGTTAAAGTAGTCAAAGTTTTATGTGTTTGAAAAGCTGCCAATTTCTTATGGCCTGCATTTGACCGTGAGAAAAAACTATGCTGAATTTAGGGAGAGTTTGCCCAATATTTCAGTGGAATGTTTCTGAACATATACTTACAAGTCTAGTGATAACTACCTTGGCTTTTAAAACTTGATCCCAAGTGGCACCCTCCAAACAGCCTCTGGAATACTTGAATGGAGGTGATTATAAAGTATTGTGGGACAAGGAAAGCTTGGGAATGGGCAGGATGTAAAGAGCCGCTTGGATTAAATGGCACCAAAAGTGCTGGTTCCTGCCACCACTGACATATTAGGAGTTTGTGTGCGTGTTACTGACTTGATAGAACTTCTATACAAAGCTACTCTTGTGCTGCTTCAAGTATATTGACCTGCGTGTTCTGCAGCCCACATCTTGTTGAATGTTTGGTAGCTTCTGTTTTGCTTTTTGGGTGAACGCAGTAACATTTTCATAGGGAGTGACCTCAATGTGTCAGCTGCATTTCAGATTTTTTTTAAGCGCAGCTGCTGTTTTCTGGCGTACCATACCTCCGAGTGCTGATACTTGTCTTATATAGAAGTTATCCATGATATGCGTTTTCTTCTGAAGTGTAGGTGTAAAATTGTTGATGTGTAGAGTTTCACAGCACGTGAGAATCAGCTAAACATTAAGCACAGGAACATATAGCTTGGGACAAATCTGCATTCAGGACTTGGGGAATTCTGAGTTCCTAATTCATTGGCCTGCAGTACAACTTATGCAATACTTAGGTTTGAAAATGGAGAGAATGTTCTGTCTTGTGACCGCAACTGCAATCCCCTTTATACTTATGTCTTCTTAACTGTCATCTGTCTCTCGCTCTTATTGTCTTCCAGCTATAGGTATAACTTATGGCTATGCTATTTAGAACACTGCTATTTGGCACACTGACAGATGTATTTAGTCAGTCTTACAGGTTTTTACTAAGCAGATGTTAACTATCTCAGTTAGGAGTGAGCAGGATTTCTAGCTCCGTCTTCACAAAGCAGTATCTTCCACATTTTATTTACAGTGAAATGGGCTCTAAGGGTCTGCCTTTAAAGCTACAGCAATAACTAGGATACTATCGTGGTTTACTGAGTCTCAGTATCAAGGTTATTAATCATATTTTCCATGTCTTCATTTTCAGACTTCAGAATTTTAGCATTTAATGAAGGCTAATGTGGCTTCATAAAGAGGAAGAAGTTTGTGTACTTTTGGCAAGTAGTTTTAAATTTGACTAGCTTCAAATGTGACAAATATTTGTCCACTAAGGGCTTTTCATGGCAGTTGTGAGAGGAAGCAAGTGAATGAGTTTCCAACCTCTGTTGGACACAATTCATGAGACTGTTCCACATAATCCCCTTTTTGCATGTTTTAGATTCTTTTTTCTTACTCTTCTGAGTAGAAATTAATGAAGTCTATCATTTAATAGGCAGATGTTAAATCTCTCAAACATTTATCTTGTGCTAAATGGGCCAGAACAATTGAAAATTCCCTTACTTTATTTGAGACTAAGCTAACAGTGTTATGCAGCTTTGGATAAGCTGCAGATAAACTTTGGATCCAGCTGCAGTGTCACAGTAGTACTTTTTGGGGGATGGATAGACAGGGAATATGCTTTCTCCGCAAACACGAGGTAGAGACTTAGTAAAGAGGGAGGCATATTTGGTGGTCATACTGAAGCTACCTTTGCTGGCCAGAGCCGGGATGTGCCTTGCCAGTTGGAGCCAGTAAGTGTTAGTTTAGCCAGGAGTGTGATGGGTTTGGATGTAGTTTTAGCCTTTGAGAACAGCTGCATTCACTCCTACTTGACACTAGTCCATGTATCTAATCCTTTGGTATTACTGCATTAGCACCCAAGCATATGCTATTCAGAAAAGTGTAAGACATGGTTTCTGAAATAATCTTAAAAAAAAAAAAAAAAAAAAAGTCATCCCTTTCATCCATTTACAGCATTTTGGATGTCTTGTTTCTATGTGATAGAAGTCATGGTAATGAATTTCGAATTGCTAAAAAGTACCTACATTCTTACCAGCAGACAGCTATGCTGTTTAAAATGGCTGACAACGCAGAATCCATAGTCTCTTTATTTCACTTTATTAAAACAGACTTAAATTGTTAATTATTGGTCAGTAGCAGGGTAGACCCAAAAACTATGTGAATCCAGTGAAATTCTTAGAACCTGGTGTGATGCTCCCTCTGTCTAAAATTTATTATTACAACTTGAATGCAATCTTTTAATACTACAGAATGTGGCATGCAACTCTAATTCTTTATCTGAGTAAATGACAGTTTAAAAGAATGTATATCTTTACCTATTCTTTACTGATTACATGATCAAAGAAGATAGTTATAGGATGATACTTCACTCAGATTTGATTCTCTAGATATATGCCAGGCCTCTATGTGTCTGCTGTGCTGGGCAAAATGTGTATCTCTTTGTTCCTTAGCTTTATTGAAGAAAAACTTTTATCTCTAATAAAAAAATGTATTTAACATATTATCCCAGGAACAATAAATTAATGCAAAGCTAACCTGATTAATTTTCTTACAGTGAAAATGTCCTGTTTGGAATGGGAAATCCTCTGCTTGATATCTGTGCAGTTGTGGACAAGGACTTCCTTGATAAGTAAGTCTTGATTTCTTTTTTTCTTTTTCTTTTTTTTTTTTTTTTTTAATATCAGTTTTGATGCCCATAACTAAGCAGATTACCTGCTTGTGCAATTCTAAGTTTGTGCTGATTCTGGCCTTATGCTGGAAGCAGCCAACATGGTATCTGTCATTTGGCTGTTCTTGCTGTATGAAGCTGTGGTGGTGGTATCAATGAAAAACTTCAGTGTTTTCATGTGGTTTTCTATCAATTATTTATTCCAATCTCTTCATGCTGTCTTTGCTAGCCCTTAATTGGAAGCAGTCATCAGTTTCAGTAAGATTTAGGTAGTTCTTGTGTGAATCTTTGTGTGCTACTTTTGATTTGCTGTTAGAGCCCTCTTTCTTCAGTGATGGCTTTGGGGCAAATAAGCCACATCTGTAACACAGCAAGAAAAGTTGTGGAAATGTACCTTTTTAAAAAAAATATTCCAATTTATCGGTGAAGAGCAGGAGCACTTCTTACCGGGTGGTCTGTTATCTTGCTTACGCCCGGTTGTTGTGCTGCCACCCATATAACCGTATCACTGCATTGCTTAATTGGCATTAAGCTTACTTGTCCTTGGATCAGCTTAGGGGTTTGTGTTTTCCAGAGGTGTCAAATACAGTTGCTCTTTTAAATCCTTCTGCATGAGCTCCCTTTCTTGTTGTTGTTGCTGACACTTTTTCTCTGATTTGTAAGTGTTCAGTAAGTTGATTTAATCTTTCAGAGTACTTTCAATTCTTTAATTTTTAAAGTGTGAATAATTTTTTTTCTCTAATCGTACTTGGATTTCTTAATGGGAATACTGTGTCAAGACTACATTTCGCAACACCAAATAAAGAACAGTTTCAGAGTTTGTATTTGTGAATGTGTATTGTCAGTCACAAATCTTTTGTTCTGAAGCTTTTAATAATAGCAATAATTTGTTTTGCCACTCAGATTTTGCCTAAAGGTGTGTTAAAGTGAAAGCGTGGATATTACAAGCTGGAGGCAAAAGACAAGATTGTAATGGAGTATATCAGTCTCAAACATCAGGAATTTCAGAAATCAAGTCTATGTCTTGAGTGTTCAAAGAAGTAAATGAATCTGGTGTAATTCTCTGCCTTATGTTTTCACTGAAATAACTTGAAAACCAGTCTCTGAAAATAAGTAATGCCCCTCCCAATCCAACAATACCCCTGAGGTAGTCCTTGTAAATTACTGAGAGGTGGTGAGATCTATACTGCAAGCACTGAAATCCTGCAAGAGTGCATTGTGCTTTTCACTGGACGTGATGTGCTGTGCAGAATTTAATTTAATTTAAAAATTAGAAGTCTTGTGTACTCAAATTTGAGTCCTGTCAGACAAATTAAATTAGCTCCTGGAATAGCATATGCTCTGTGAGCATTTCTTTACTGCCAAAATGCCTTTGTGGGGTATTGCATTATTTAAAGAAATAAGCAGCCTTCCCACAACAGTTTCACAGGGGACCTGCTGTTAGTGTGATAGCTCTGGTAGTAACCTCAAAGCTGAGAAGCTTGTTTACCTTCTTCTCACGCACCCCATTTTATATCTAGCTCCCTATTTGTGAGTGCGTGCACAGTAGTCCATTTAACAAACGCACAAGCGTGATTCTATTCCAAGTCCAACTACCTTTTGCAATACTTCCAGAAATGGGAATCAAATCCCACACTACCTCAGCTTGTGTGGGGAGATAAAATAGCAAACCTAGCTGTAGAACAACTGCTAGAATGAAGGTATCTGTTCAAATGCTGCAGGGAGCTGCAAGAACATAGACATTTCAGGACTGTGAAACGTTTGAAAGAGAAATTGGTGATCATATTGGTTTAGTCTCTGTTTTTTCTTGTCAAACAAGAAATCCATCTTAGCAATGTAGTGTCAGCTCTTGGTATCTTGGTAACCTAGATCTGTTTCTCACCTCTTCAACTGGATGGATTAGGTTTAATGCGGCCATCAGTCCAGCTGGGCTCTGACTTGAGAAGGTAACTTAGTAAAATAAGAAAAGAGTTTAGGTAAACACCCGAAAGAATTTTATACATATAACTTTTTCACTGTTTCTGTTAGTTTATCTCCTCTCTTGTATAATGAGTTTTAAGAGAAAATACTTCGGTTGAGAATAAAGGAATTAAATGTTGCAAGTTTAATCAATGTATATTGTCAATGAAAAGAGAGTATTAAAATGAATCCTGTAACCAGCTTATTTTTATAACTTCTATTAAGAAAATGCAAATGGAAACAGCATAAGATTGTGTAGGAAGCAGTCACCTTTCAATATTTGAATGGCATACAATCCATGTTATAAATAAACCTAAGTACATAAATAAAATTTAAAAATAAATGCATAATGCAGTCTTACCCCTGGCAGATTGTAAACAGCCTGCTGCCATGTAATTCTGGATTGAGAAAATGAGCAGTGTTGGAGGGCTGGAGTGGATATTTTTTGCTTGGGTTGTTTGCACAGCTCTGTCACTTTTCTTTCAAGGTGGATTTTGGTTAAATCTGGCCTCCAAAGTCTTTTGTTTGCGGGACAAGTTTTGGAAAGCTTTAAACCTTTCCTAGACTATTTATAGGAGAGGCAGTCTTAATTTATATAAGAACAGAACTTCACCGTGCCCGTCTGAGCTTTTCAGACCATGCCAGCAGTCTGGCATTACCTGAGCCAGAGAAGCTTTGGCCTCTATCAGGTTGCTGTGTTTTCTGGGTCCCATTTCTTATCTCTCTTTAGGGAGACAGTCTGAAAAAGTGTTAGCACTGTTGATGGCACTGTTGAAAACTGGTGATACCTCAAGCCACTTCAGTTTCTGTTCTCAGAGCTGGAAAGCAGTCTTGAAGAAAATGTAGACATTGTGTGTCCTTGTTCTTTTTTAGTATCTGCATGAAAGAAATATCAGAAATGAATTTTGGTTTTGTTTTCTTGTATCCTTTTAGTTTCCATTACATCCATTACCAAACAGTATTTTTGTTTAATTTTTCTAGGATGTAGATCCTTGCTCAAAGAGCAGCTTTTTAGGGGTGGGAGGGGAAAGAATAGAAGAAGGATTGATGCTTTGTGGGTGAATTGCTAACTATAGCTTTGCTCATCTGTGAAAATAACTTTGCTAACAGGTATTCATTAAAGCTTTTGGTGTACTCAGTTCTAGCATGACATTTAACAGGAATGATTCCTTCACCTTCTGAATCTCTAGCAGACATTTAAGAATAACTTAATCTATACTACACATATTAAACTCTGATAAAGTGGGCAAAGAAATTCTAAATTAACATGCTAAAGGCATTTTAAGAGTCCATGGAAACTCCATACTGCTAACTCCTGTAAATACTCCCATGTCCCTCTGTTAAAAGTTAGTAGATGGCATCTGTTTCATTGTTCTCTCTAGAGCACTGTTTTGCAGATATTCAGTTTTTGACATTTACCTGACTATAGTTAATTTTTAGGCCGTAGAGATCTGGTCATTACTTGTCATCTCAAGTGCACATCCAGCGGTTGAGAAATGTGTTCACAGTATGGAAGTGAACGTTGCTGTTGTCCAACATTTGAGTCTATGACTACCTGAGTTGAGGAGGAGAAGAGGATCAGTGCTGAAAAAGTCATGTTGACAGAATTATTATGCCAATCCTGAAACTCTCAAGTATGTGATAACTTGTATCTTCCCTAACTGATCGGTGGGAAGGCAAGGAAAATATTGGCAATCACCCGCACCTTTATAAACATGTAAATATCTTTCAACCCATGCTCTTCAAAAGGCCTGGAGATATAGGGGGAAATTATGATGTACATCTTATTTATCACATCAAGCTTAATGAATCTCTTTGCTTTGTTTCACTCTACTTTCTGGGCTCTTGACCAGAGCCATGATCTCATGATGTAAGGTATGCTTACTACTCTGGCTGCCAAATCCCATTATAGTTGTAACCTCTGAACTGATTATTTTATCACCATCATGGTCCAGGATTACAAGTTTCTATGTGATTACTTGTTAGTTGTCAAAGCAGCCAAGTATTTTTCTCTTTATGTCTTTTTTTTTTTTCTTAAAATTAGCATCTGTGGCAATCTTTGCAGAAGTTCATTGAAGATGCTCAGTAAAGATCTGTAGTTTTTAATAGCTTTCATGCCCTCTACCATCTGCTCCTTAGTTTTCTTCCCTGCTTTATCTGTGCCACTGGTGTAAATACAAACTGGTTAAATCAAGAAATGGGTTTATATTCTTTTTTACTCTTCACTGGAAAAACATGTTTGAAGAAACAGGAAAAGAAGGATGAAGTGGGTCTTTGAAGTCGTGGTGATGATTGCTGTTTGAAAAGAGAATATCGCACTTTTAGATGATCTGAGTTGATTCTTTGTTCACCAAAATCATGTTTCAACAGTCTATAAGACTTCAGTGCAAAACAAGCCCATTCTCAAAAACACATGCTGGACTGAGCTTGAAGACAGAGTAAGACAAGTGGTGGTTGTGTATTAGGAGGTTGTTGGATCAAAGAATGCACAAGCTGCAGATATGGACTTTGGTGCCAGATTTAAGTGTAGACCCCCCCCCCCCCCCCAAACTTCCAGCTTTTTCAGTGTCACTAATGTATTTACTTAGATCCTGTGCTTCATCAACTCTCTGGGACAGGTTAATGGTGTGTTGTATTGCTTTGAGTTGGGAATTGTGTTACCTCTTGGCCTGGTTTTGGCTGAGATACGGTAAATTTTCTTCCTTGTAGCTGCTACAGTGCTGTGTTTTTTAGATTTAGTACCTACTGCCTGTACGGTGATGAATGTATGGAAAGTACATAGTAAGAACTTTAAAACCTGTCCCTGAAAATTTGCCCCTTTGCCCTGGCCCCCTAGAAGATAGCTTGCTGTGTGACGTGCCATTGTTTCAATAATCCTTGTGAAACATTTCTCCTGAAAGTATCTCTTGCGTTGGCTCATTTGGCAGAGAAGTTGAATAGCTGAGGGTTGTTATTACCTTGTGTTTTTAGTTGTATCTCTAGAAGTCAATTTAACTTATCTCAAGGTCTGAACATAGAACATTCTTGAAACTGTTGAGTCAAGTTGTATCATCTGACTGCCAGTAAATTATAAAAACTTCAGTGTTTGCTCACAAAAACCTAAGGTAATAATAACTGTCTTAAAAAGATCCTCTCAGTCCTAATGTACCTAAAAATTTGGTAGTATTCCTGACAACAGAAATAGATCTTTCTACAGCCCTAATGATTTCTCCTAGTGCATTTATTTAAATGTGTAGTTTAAATGAATGAAAGATTTTAATTAAGCTCCATTTAGGAAAGACTATTTGAAAAATCTGCCTATGGAATGACAGTATTGCATGAGGAGCTGTGACGTTTTCAGGGTATACGGAGCTTGAGCAACGATTATAGAGGAGCTTGTAACTGCTAATTTATCGGTAAAATAGGATGTAAGATGCTCATGAATAGGAAATACTCCGGTCTTGATTGTGTATTTTCACTTTCCTAAATTCGTATTTAGTAATAAACTGCAAATCATTAATTAATTTTTTATTTTTTGCATTCTTCACAAAACTTGATATAATACCTGTCAGTAGAACATGTCTGGTTCATGGATTAATTGTATTCTTTAAAATAACACTGAAACACGACAGACTCGCACACGGAGCTTATCTGGATTTTCCCTTCACTCACAAATAAAAATTTGTTTAACAAAACTTTGGGGCTTGCATTACAAGACAAATGATGACATATTGGATTCCATTTGCCTCCTCAATGCAAACAAGGAGCTTTAGGTGAAAGAGCTTTGTGAATTAAATAAGTGTCTCTGTTTTTAATTAGGCAATAATATTAGATGAAAAGACCCTTGCTGAAGATGTCTTTGATGTAAAAAGCTGGCTCTTGTCACTAGAGAGCTGAAATCAATCCAACACTAGATGGTAAAACTTTCTGTTTGAAAGTGGTTCTTGCTGTTTGTACTGAGAAACTTTTCATAGTGCAGTTTCCTGATTACACAATTACAAGATTGATTTTTATTTAGGATGGAGTAGATAAAAATTGTGATTTATATTCTGGGTTTAACTTTAAGCATTCTTTTTAATTATAGGTTACTAAGATGTGATTTTAATACTGTTTTCCATTCCCATTCCGGCTTCTCCAAACCTAAATTTCCAACAGCATAGTGCAGATTAGAGGATTTTCTTCTATAATATAGTAAAACAGTTTGGTCACTTGTGACTTGAAGAATGGAAAAGCCCAGTCAAAAATGAAGAATTATTTATCACAGTCTTATTTTTTTTTTTACTATAGCTGAAATTGATTTGCCATCTCTTAGAAAAGACTTTTTAGTGATAGCATTTTTGAGGTGGTTGAAATACCTTCAGCTTTTTTTAGAACTTCAGTTTCCAAAAAATTAGGTATTTAAGTAAATTATAATGCTCATTACTACATGATTAGTTTTACTTCATTCAGATCAGGCATTATGCAATCTCAATAGTTTTTCTTCCCAAATTATGTTAATCAAGATGAGAGAGAGTCTATCCTTTGTTTGGCAATTAAATACTAATTGTTTCTTTGAAATACTAACGTTTCTCTTTAGTAACTTGCTGTTTCATCAGTGTGTTCCTGAACAGTGTGCAAATACCAAGCAGTGCTACAGGTAACTGTATCCTCAGTTAGGAGGTGCTTGTGCCTCTGATGATCCCTGATACTGTGGCTTATGCTCTGTGTCACAAAACCACGGCCAGGCCTGCTTTGACTCGTCTTGTCCTGTTCCATCCTGGAGTGTTGCACTTGTGGTCTGTGCTGTAGCCACAGGGAGGGTGGAGGCAGCCTGCCTTCCTCTTAATTACTGGTGTTCTTGTTTTCTCTTAGTCAAGAGCTGGAGAAGGGTAAAAGCACTCTTTGAGTCTTGTACTTTATTTTTGTCAGGGCAGAACCTTCAATACTCCTAGTCTCTGGAAATCTGGTTGTGTTGTAGACTTCAGGATGTTATGAAGCCTGCAGTTCCCTAATAAGTTCAGATGAAGTGCAGAGCTGGGACAAAGATTTTTTCATTTCACAAACCCTCGATTCCTCTTTTTAATAAGATAATAGAATATTTCAGTGAAAGTGTTGTGTTAACATAAAAATTTTCTTCATTTTTATGTTCTGCTTTAAACTTGTGGGTCTATGTCACATGAATACTAGAGAGCAAGGGCTAAACAGGTTTTGATGATTATTTTTCCAGCTTGCTTCAGTCATTTTTTTCCTTGTATTTTTTCCCTTATTGTGAAGTGACAGCAAAAATGTTAAAAGTTTCAATGCAAGAAGCTGAGGTGCACATGACAAGGCATAATCCTTGTATTGCTGAGGCTGTTTATTTTTATGATGTTGAGGCTGGGTTTTATTCTTTTTAAACAACAGGTGCTTCCCACAAGTAGGAAGATATGTGATAAAGATTGCTGTAAAATTAGGCTATCACTGTAGTCTGGAAGTGTACAGTAAACTTCCTTCAGGAGAAGTAAAACTATGACCAAATTCACTTCCAGACCACTCCAAGTAAAGGTGGCATGCAGTCTCAACTACGAATATTAAGTTCAGCCCAGTGTCCTACATGGACCAGGTAGCATGCCTTTAATCTGTTCTTTTTCAAGACAAGAACTACAGTTACAAATGTAAATCTTTTAATTTCTAATATTAATATTTCCCTGGATTCCCAGCAGAAGAGGTGAAGTGTTCCAGACACTCACATCTCTTGACAACATACTTTGTACAGTTACTGTACAGAAAAGAGATCGAAGAACTTTTGCTATAACTTGATTTTTCAAGAGTGTGTTCCAGTGTATTTCACAGAATCACAGAATATGCTGAGTTAGAAGAGACCCACAAGGATCATTGAGTCCAACTCCTATTTCGTGAAGCTGTTTTGAAATGGGCTTATGATGTTATGTAAGCAGTACTGAACAACTGAAGTACTAAACAGGGCACAATCATTACTTGGTCTACATTAGTTATTATAAGTTACATTAGCATTTGGATGTGTATCTTGATTAGATATTGTTTCAGTTTCAATGTATATAGTATTTTTAATCTAGATTGCAATTCCACAAGCTCAGAGTTGTTGGAAATCACATTTTGGAGGATTGTGGGCTGGGAATTAGCTGTCGTCTTCTCTTAAAAGTTTGCCTGTGCAAAATTCCTGACTTCTTTCTTTAGCAGCTTTTGTGCTAGGGACGTGGCTAGCATAAATGAGCCAAGGCTAACTGTAGAATTGCATGAACAGATTCTACCATTCAAATACCAAAATAAGTAAGATGAGTCAGTTGCTTTAGTAAATACTAGCTTTGTATTGTTTTGAAATCACCAACTACAAATTCCCCTTTGAGCCAGGAACACCTAAGGTGTAGCTGAGTTGTTTTCAAAAGGACTGTCAAGTTCTGGATGTAATTCTACAGCCAGTCCTGAGACAAAACTGTTACTCAGCTGGAGCAAGAAGCTCTCCTGGGCTATAAATGGCAGGAACTGTCCAAATACCTCAGTCTCTTTTTCCTTTGCCAGTCACTGGGATGTCTGGACTTGATGTTGCAGCTACTGCTGTGGGTGAAGAATTAAGATAGAAGACATGGCTATATCTAGAGGCAAAAGGGAGGAACAGTTTTTCCCAGAAGCAGTAATTGCATTTCTCAATGTATCTGATCCTCCAGTGGTAGCAGAGAATGAGTTTATCTCTTTCTCAAGAGCATTTCCCTAAATTTCCATCTTGGTATTACTCATTCATTTTTTAAATTAAAATTTTCAGTGCAGTAAAGAAACCTTCTCTCCCATTTTCCATATGCTACCTTTTTCTGATAAAACTAGTTACTTTAATGGCTTGGATAAGTTTTTTCATTGTGGCTGAAATTTCATGGTAGCTGTAACTCTTGTCTGTAGTTTGCTCTAATCAGTGTTAAAAATAATTTGTACAGAAGTAAAATTAAGGTACATGAATTCCCTGACAATTCTCTATTTAAGTTTCTGCAAGCTGGGCTGTCCTGTAAGAAATCCTCAGGTGCAGAGATAGGTGATGGAAAAGATGTAGCTTTTAGGCAACACTGAGACTCATTTAGGTTGAAGTGATAGTATTGGAATTAGTACTTCAGCCTAGCCTGTCACAAATAGAAAGACACAGATAAAGCTGTATAACAGGAAAACGGAATAACTCTTAAACTATATTTTTTTAAATAAATAAGAAAGGTCTTAACTGATACATAAGACTTGCTGTTAGTTTTCTCATAATTTCTAAGTGGAGCAATTTTCCATTAAATGTGGTACACCAGTCTTTTTTCTGTGTTTCCCTATGAACGATGAAAAGGTCAATGCTTAGCATTTTGGAGACAATAAAATATTTAATATCAATCAAGATTCAATATCTGGGCTGATTTGGTGGCTTGTGACGTCTTCACTGGGGAATAGATGTCTTGGTGTGTCTTAATTGATTTTCATTGATGTGGCATTTATTTCTTTGTACTAGAGATGCTAAAATAATTGTATTTTCAAGGTTCTGTTCTCATTTGTTCTTTTGGAGATAGAACAGATCTAGTACGGGAACAGGGTTGCCATTCAGTTAGGAAATGTACTGCGTGTTGACGGAGCCCAACACTGTTGTTTTATGTTTGTAACAGTGTAATGTTACTGCCTTTGTAAGTGTGTCCAAAGTATTAACCTATATTTCATTGTAGAACTAGAGCCTATTGACACCTGAAGCATAGCGCTTTACAAGTCTGCCTCCTCCGGAGATGATGATGAGGGGTTTGTCTTCAAGCGAAAAGGAGCTCAATTGGGTAGCTGGCAGAGTTATTCATGTGTGGCATACAGGGAGTCTTCATTTAGCAGAGATCGGTAAAATGATATGTAGATCTAGGCAGGAGAATCTGAGGGTCACACCCACAACCACACTACTCCACCTTCCCTGAATTACATTCTGTAACACTTTGGATCTCAGAGCAGAGCTCCTCATGCAGCAGGGGAGGTATTTATAGATTTTTTGTCCCAGTGTGACAGGATCTGTTGTGGAACTGGTATGAGTTGGTCTGAACAATAAATTTTCAAGTGATAGTAGCAAGTATGGAAAGAATGGGATCCCTTTAGTTTGGATTGTGTACATGTTACTTTTATTGGGTTTTTTTTGGTAAATTTCTATGCAAATAAAATTTTAACACATAATTGTGAAAGGTGGTTTGTGCTTATAATCAAAAGGAATTGAACCACAAACCAATATTGATTTCTGGTTGAAGAAAATAGGTGTGTAAAGGTTAGATTATAATTTCAGAACAGAAACAATGCAAAAAGACTGATACAATGAAAGAAATGGCTTAAGTATTCAAGGCTCAAAAGAGTAATATTAATGGAGTATGCTGGAGTTCAGTCTGTAGGGAGAACTACCTTTAGTTCTGCACAAATGGAATTAATATTTTATCTCTTGGTAAAGTTACTAAAGGTCAACACAGTGTATTTCTACTGTAGAATTCTGAGTACCAGTTTAAAAAAAATGTACAGAGTGTGTACAGCTTTTAAAAAGGTGCTAATAGCCAGATATTTCAAAAAGTATTGCTGAAGAAAACATTTTTCTCTCTCTGTATACAGGAAGTGTTTAGCTGTCTTAAATTTTTAGCTCATTAGTTTGTGGTTAAGAACTGTTTTGACAAGGCCACTACTATATGCTTAAGTCCAGAGTGATAGGGCTGACCCTATTAAATGATCATAGTTTTTGCAGTCTGGTGATTAACAGGCTTTGAACTTTCCGGGCTTTCTTAATCCCTTTTAATCATTTAAACCTATTATTGTTTTGACTTCAATTTCAAAAGCCCTTTAAATCTGTCTTACAATATTAATAGCTGATTAAAGTCCTGATTTCCCATATTATCAGTGGGACGTCTTATCTTAATACCGAATAATCTTAACACCGAATAATTTGGGAACAACTGGGAAAAAATTGATCAAGGGGGAAAGAAAAAAACATCAGGAAAACTATACCTCATAATTTTTGTTGGCAGCTCAGGTTGAGTTAATTGCAGCTAATTACACTTTGTTTCTCCCCTCTCCAAGCTTCTACTCTGTGGGATGCCTTTACCCCTGCTCATATTTTTATTCTTTACCTACTTGGCTTTGCATCTGTCTATATTTTGAAGTTGCTGTGTTTGAATGGGTTGTTCTTACTGTCTGCTGGAGTGTTCTGTTGTCATGACATACCATTGCCAGTCTGCTGTCATCTGTGGATTTCATCACTAGCTACTGTACTTAACTCCAGATCACTCAGGGATGTGTGGCATAGTGTTACCACAGCCTTGGTCTAGCAGTGATCTGTGGTGAAGTCCATCTGAATTGAGCATTTTCTCACAGTTCTAAAAGTTTCCCAAACGAATGTTTGAAAAGTCTTTTAGGCAGTTCCCTCTTCCATTGGTGTGAGTGGACCATTGCAAAACTGCAAAACTTAGATTTTTCTGGAAGCAGGATTTCTTAGGAGCTGTATTGCTATAATACAGTCCCTCTTCAATCTTTTCAGTTTTTCAAGGATGACAATCTGGACTTGTCTTTTAGATTTGTCAACAAAGTAGGATCTTTTCAGTAAAGAATTTTTCTAAAATTATCTAACCTGTTTTAAGGTCATCCTCAAGTAACAGTGAATAATGATCAACTGTCACTAAACCCAGAAATTAATGTAGAAGAGGCCTCTTTTTTGCTGTCAACTTGAAGCCAACAAGGAATGTGAAAAGGTAGGGAGGACCAGCTGCCCTGTTATGGAATAGGAGAGAGGCTAAAGGTGGGGAGAAATTTTGAGGGAATGGGTAATGTGGTACATTTCAGATTGTGAAACTGAGAGATTATAGCAAAGTAGTAAAGGAATTTAAAGAAAAAATGAAAAACCAACTGTATTAAACTGATGGAGTAAAAACAGTCAAGTCAGGCAAGACACTAAGACTTTTAGGATATGAATCAGTCCTTTACTGTGTGATTTGTTTGTTTTTTTTTTAATGGAGGGGAAAAAAACATGTCTTTAAACAAATATTTGGACTAATGTCCTTGTATGTGCCAGTTACACAGAAACTTTAATTTTGGGTTAACTGGTTTTGTCTGGTCCATGATTAATTTGGCTGCTGAATTTATACACAAGGTATGGTCTGGTTTGTGGTTTTTTGTTTTCGTCTGGATTTAGCAAATGCACAGCCCCTAGAATCTGGCTTAGCAAGCTCAAAGCAATGATCCAAACAAATACAAGTCATGGTACTTACGCTCTGTATTTGTGTACATGGGAAAGATTAGTGGGCTCATGGGAAGAGTGAGGCTACGTAAGACTTAAATCAAATTTCTAAGTAGCTGTAGCCTGGTCAGAAATGCAGAAATACTGCCTTGCTTTAAGTAGTATTTTACTACCGTAGGAAAAGCAGTTTACTTACTGCCTTTTGATCTCTCTGTAGATCAAGTCAAAAGAAATGGAGCTAGCACTTAGGGCAGCATTACTTATTCTTACTCTATCTGATAAATTGCAGATGGAAGTTGAGAAGCAGGCTGACCTTCTATACCCATCCCCCATAAATCTGATGTGTTAGAAATATTTTGTGAGCTTCTGCTGGGCTTGCTGTGCGCATTGGCCTGTAAAAGCTCATGAGGATGCACTGTTGTAGCACATGTAGGTTCACACATGGCTGTGTTCCTGACCTGAAAGATCTCATAGGATGTGTTAACTGCTTTTGGTAGAAATCCATCAATACAGTCTGAAAAGGGACATGTGAACACTAATGCCCCACAGGCTGGTTGTCCTAGTTTTGGCAAGATTAATAATTAAGAAAAAAACAAAAGTAAAAGGGCTGTGTTTCTTTTTTTCAGATCAGTGAAAGTAACCTTAACTTCACTTGGAAGTTGAAGCATCGTAATTGCTGAATCATTTTTATGGAAACTACTTCAGATTAATCTGAAATAAGACTACGGTGAAATCTTTAAGGTTTCTTAATGGCTTTGTTGAAAATTTATGAAGAAATGTTTCTGCAGAGCTCTGTCTTAAAAGGTTTCTTCTTTCATTGATGAAGCATAGCCTAGTACAGCATAAAATCTACTTGCCTTGTCCAGTTAGTGCAACCAACACCTTTTAGGTGTCTGACAGAGAAACTGCACTCTGTTCCTTTTTTGGATGACTTTTCTGCAAAGTTCAGAGAGCATATTGGAAATCTGCCCTTTTATACATTCAATTTTTAATCAATCTGGGGAATTCTTAAGGCAGTAAGTGCAGCAAACCATGTCAAGTACAATAAGCTTATGGAACAGCAAAGCCCAAGTGCACTGAAAGGTGAGCAGGGTTAGTCAGAGCCACGTACGTGTACAGAGTCAAATGGCAAGAAGTTTGTGTTTATTTGTACATCAAGCAAGGCAGCGGAATGTCTGTGCAGATACATATTTAGAACTTCCCAGAGTGCTTTACTGTCCCAGCATTGTATTATGGAAATAGTTTTAATATTTTAATTTTTTTTTATGCTGACTCTTCACATTGATGGTTATTGCAGGAATATACTTTTATCTCCAATGTCCCATTCTTGACAATTATTCTTGAAAATAGTGGTAAAAATATAACTCTGATATGTATACAATTTTTTGTACCTCTTTGTGGGTAGTCTGCATGATGGAGACTTTTGTCTTGGCTCTTCTAGCCAAAGAAGAGTGTATATATCTGTGCTGATTTTCATTTTGATATCTGTGAAATTATTACCTATTGTTTCTGTGTTTTTGTTAAGATTGGTGGAATCAAGACATTTTGGAAGGTGAAATTATTTTGATGATATGAAGGTGTATTGCTATTTTTAAACCTGTTAGCTCATCGCCAGTTTTTATTTTGGGCCCTAGAACAGGTGAGTTTTACCAGCTTTTCTGGAAATTCTTGATAGAGCAGATCTGAACTTGATATATGCTCGAGGTTATCACCAGTACATATTTAGCGTAGGCTGTGTTTTCTTTTTAATTCGGTTAAGGCACTGTAAAACTGGATACTGCCTGAAGAGAACTGTGCCTTTAGGGCTGTTTGTTACATTAAAAGCATTATTGTAAAAATGCTGACTGCTGTCCAAGTACATTAATTTTCATACTCTGTCATATTAGGAGATGGGAAATAAAAAAGCATTGAGTTATAGGGTTACAATTTCAAAAGAATGTTTCAAATCCATCATACAAGTCAGAGTTGAACTTGGAAATTCTACTATGCTTAAAAAAGAAAAGCAGACATTTAACTAAAATTTTACATTTCTTCCAAAATTAAAATTGAGATGATAAACTTGCAGCTGAATGTTGGGTACGCCATGTACATGAATGCCACCTTTAGGTTTTTTTGTTTGTACTATTGTAACCAAATAGAACGTGTTGATCAGTTGTACTTCTAGCTGTTAGTGTAAAACTGTTCCCAGTGGCTTTGGCATTTTTTTCATAGAGTTTTTTCATAGTTCACTGTACTTACAGCAAATTTCCTCAACATCATTCCAATTCTGTATATCAGTTCCCAGAATATCTGCAGTAATATTTTAGTCTGGGTCTATGCTACTTTATTTTCAGGGTTGTGGAAAGGAAAAATATTTGGTATTAATGTAGTTGTGAATTAATAATTAGTTAGGCCTTTGTTTCTTGGTGAGACGTACGGGGATTACACTGCTCATTTGCCCTGGTCAGTTAAATTCCTAAACGTGCCTTTTCGTAACTAGGTTGGAAAGAATACTGTTTAAAAATTATCTCAATGCTGAAAAAGGTAATGTAAAACAGTGTGAAACTTGTAATTTAAACTGTGATTAGAGGATGCATGGTAGAATTAAGATCTCTGTTAGGGCCTACCTACAGCTGGGGCACTTAAGTTTTGATTAGAACAGAGTATGTTTGAGTGTCCGTGGTATGATGACATCTAGAGGTTAGACCAAGATGTTATGGCTTAAGAAATTCCGTGTGGAACTGAGTTTGGGGAGAAAGCTATTTTCAGACCTGGAAGTTTTGCCCAACGTGCAGTGAGCACATTGGGCTGTCAGAAGGCATCAGCTGTGATGCTCCGAGCGGGGTGTGGTATCGGCACAGCAGCTGCTCCAGCTTCGTGCGAAGAGGCAGCTGTGCAGGGTGATAATGGCTGGAGTCCCGACCCTTCTGCTGTTTGTCTCCTTGGACAGCTGCCATTTTGAAGGGGGTGTCTGGAACACTGGCTACTCTTCCAGTAGATTAAATGTGTGTGAAGGACAAATCAAATGGCTTAAATGTAGTATTTTTGAAATGGACTGCAGCGTATTTTAACACTTACCTACAATCTTGCTGTAGACCCTTTCTTCTTAGACCCCCTTTTTTTAAATAGGAGCTTGAGCAGTGCTATTAACTTTTTGAACCTGTATCAGAGTTTGGTACTGGATAGTTGAAAAGAATAATAATTATTTAATGTGCTAGGATGTGTTGAACTTTGAATTACACAGAGCAGAAAAAAGTGAAGCTGTGATCGCTTCAGTTCTTTCATGGTGTGTTCGCTTCTCTTCTACTTACTAGGTTAATTCCAGGCATGTAAATCTTTAATACATACACAATATGTTTTTCAGGTTGCTTAGGTGGTTTTAAGTGTCCTTATTAAATTTTTTTGATTGCTTATCTTTAGTGTCAGTTTTGCAGTTGGTATTGTTAACTCCTAAAGTGTTTTGTAGAGAAATTCTTCCAAATTTAACAGTCATCAGTTAAGAAGACCCAACTCATACTTATCAATCTTGCCTACGAACCACATGTTGGGAAAAATATTATGTAAGCAGTTCACTGTGCTAGTTCCACATTTACATTTATTAAATAGTTCGGCAGCTGTGTATGAAATATAATATGCATCTTAATGCGTAAAGCACTGATAAAAGTTTGAACTCTACAAGCATGTCCCTTAGTGGGAAGTGTTCTTTCACAACTTGTTATCAAAGCAATGTCTTTAGAGGTCAAAGAAGAATACTTTAAAAATGCCATTTTCATGGTAAGAGAAGGGGGTGATGTTGAAAAATATTAGGTAAGCTAAGGTTCACCAAAGGAACTATTCTGCAAACCTTAGGAGTAGCAGCTGTGTCCCTCCCAGCCCCTCTGTGATATGTCAGTAATATACCCAAAAATCTCTCATCTGTTAAACAGCATTCCCATTATATTACATGATTTCTGTGGTAGGTGACTTATTAGTCTGAGTAAGTAGTGGCAGATTTTATTTGATTGGGGTTTTTTGCCCCCTTCTAAATAACTGTGGAGGTAAAACTGTGGTTAAAAAACCAGTAATTCCACAAAGAATATGGAAACTTTGAAAAGCTCAAGTATATGTATTATTTCTATATCCTCTGTATTCAGTTGAAGCTGAAGTAGTTTGATTTCTGGTGGAGGAAAAGCACACGGTGTTATTTTTAGTGAAGAATGTCTGTGACTTTATGTGAGTACATTTGTTAATGCGGAAAATGATCTCCATTTACAAAATGGATTACATATTAGCATATCAGTCTATGACAGATACATTTTTTTGAACAAATGACCTGATTTCATTTTAAGTGAGATGGCAAGTGTCATAGGTAGAGTTAGTGTCCTTTCACTTCTGAAAGATGTTCCTTTTAGAATTTCTTGGTAGCTCTTTGCTTTTTATCTGATGCCTAAGTATTTGCTCTCAGTAAAATGCTTGTTAAGACATGACAAATGAAGATACTGGGGAGGTGTAGCAGCGTTATGAAGAGACTGGTTAAACCCTTTCTCTTGAAAGAAAAAAGAGCCTGATACTGTTCATTACAGAAAACATTGATTTGGAAGTAATTTAGGACCATAACAGTTAAAATTTGTGGCTTAAAGACTAATAGGATGGTATGAGAAAAGACTGGGCAATTAAAGAAGTGACCTGAATCTGTTGTTGAACAGTGTGTTTCACTCCAATCTTCTTGCTGTAAGAGTCAAATGTGAGCCCTGCATTTCGAAGGAGAATGTGGATGAACCGCATTGTGTCCTGATTAGAAGTGTCTACGTGAAGGATTTCGCAGCAAAGTGGATAAATGTGTGCAAATCAGCATGATACCATGGCAAATAACCTAAGGCAGTCTCTGCATGTGTGTACAGGAAAAATGAGTCAGTCAGTGTTTGAACGCAGCCAACACTAATGAGCCTGAGAATGCGTCTGGGATCGATGCTTGCATTTTAAATGGATGCTAAAAATATGAGTTTCAGAAAGTATCATCGGAAAATACTGTAAGGAATAGAGAAGGTATATTTTATCTGTTTATTATAGACAAAAATCAATTTGCAAGGTAGCTGAGTGTAGTTGGTTGGTGACCAGAATCTTTCCCCAGGAGGAATAATTTACGGTTCTGCAGTTGACTGGAGGAAGGATCAAAAACAGAGGGCAAAGGGACAGTGGGCACTTTCTGCAGTGTGAGCAGTTAGCTGTTTGCAGTTATCCAGTGGACACTTGACTTTTAGCTTACATTATGAATGACTGTTTTACAAACCAATCAAGCAGAAAACCCCACCAAATACAAAGGAAAAAAGCAATTCTCACAGAACACCACAGCAGTTTGATTGGTGGAATATGTTGAGGTGGTAGAAGATTTTGCTCTTAGGTGGAACAAAAGTGAGGTCATTTCTTAAAGGTTTTCTGAAGTGAGTGACAGTGCAGCCTGCAGCATGGCTGGCAGTAGCCTGTGCTGGCAGAGACTGCCTGCCTTTTTCCCTCTGATCAGGCAGTGTAGGCAACCTATTCTGTTAAATCACCTTATAGGTTGAGCTAGCAAAGAAAGCTTCTTTCTCTCAAGAACTCATATTCATCAGAAGTTGTCTGTATGCACTGCAGAAGTTTTCCTAAATAGCCTGGTTTTGAAATATATTTTTTTTCTACAGAATTATTTTAGTATTTATTATAATAGTTTTATTTGGTATAGGGAGAAACACTACAGATAGATTAGATTGACTGCTAATACTGTGTTGTTTTGTCATATCCAAATTATAAGATCAGTGTACAGTTTATGGTATGAAGTGTAGTAATTTTGGATATATAGTCAGCCGAAGTATTCTGTTTGAAGTATCCAGAGTTTGAAGCCATGATACAAACCAAAATTTTGTGTGATGTTAAGTTTACTTTGAAAAACATGTAATAATATTTTTAGAAAACTTTAAAGCTGTCTTTGCAATACCTGAGGCATCTGAATCAGCAAATGTTGCGTAGTTAAATAATTTAAAACTATAAAACTACATTTTATGGCTATATTCTCACATGAGTAACTGCTTTGTCATTTTTCTTTTTTTCTTTTCCTCCTAAGGTATGGCCTGAAGCCAAATGACCAAATTTTGGCAGAGGAGAAGCACAAAGAACTGTAAGCTCTTTTATAGTGATATACATACATGCTATATATTTACTTTCTTATGTACATACATATCTTATTGTTAAATACCTGAAGCAAACATTTTGTGTTTTTATAAATACCTTCTGCTCTTGAGTCTTGTCTGCTGCAAATTGCACAGCTTGTCTGAAAACTAATTGTTGCTAAAAGAGATTTAAAAATCTTTTTGCATTAATTTGTTTTAAACTTTTTTTGTTAACTGCAGTTGGTACACATGCAATTTAAATGGCCGTGTTCATCCTAGCTCATATTTTATGTATGACAGTGATTACATTATGTCTGTGTAGAAGTGAAATGTTTGTTTCTGTTTGATAGAAATGAAAAAAAAAAGGGTTTTTGTTTTCAGGTTCAATGTTGACTCATTATTTTAATTTACTTATTCATGTGATGTGATATGACCATTCTCACTTTCACAAATTCTCATTAACACTGTTGGATTGTGATGTGGAAGAGACACCAATGTCACCAGGAAGAGGCACCTGTCATTTATACTGACATTTTACTTTTTTTGGCTAATCTGATTTTGTAGCCTAAAACCTCTTATTCCTGGGGATAAAATATTATCCATTGAGTCAATAATTCTTTTGCCTTGAAGGAGAAGCAGCTATAAGGATCCTAATCAAACATGGATTGCAATGACATATTCAACTATTTTGCTCCTTCATTAAAGGTGTGTCCAAACCAAAGAAGTTTGAAGTTCAAATTTATTTTGATTTTTATATAGTCTTCCATGTTCGGGCAAATTAACCTTTATTTTTGCACACTAGATGATAAAATACAAAGCTCTACAATTGAATTGAAAGCCAGTAATGGCTATGTGTATATTTGGAAAATGCAGAGTAAAAAGACTGGTAGGTATTGTCTGCATATGTCACTTGTATGTGTAAGCATTCTGGTTACATAGAGGCAATACTATAATACTTTTTATTTCAGAGTTTAGCTTCAAAATTCTCTTGTTCTCAAAGCTCTCAATTATGTGAAGTAACTGACTCTTCTATTACTGTTGTTCTAAATTCGTGCATGTCACTACTATTGGCTGAAGACCTGTACTTGGTGCATGAACTCCAGTTTTCTTCTTGCCCCATTCACTCGCTGTTCTTCATGAGCTGCCTGAAAAATGTGCTATGTGAATATACGCTTTGCAATTCCTCAAATCTGTACTATGTAACTGTGGGGTTTTTTTTTGATCTGAAAGACTGTAGAAACTGCTTTACATGTCACCCCTTATGTAATTTTATTCAGTATTGTCTCCATGATGACTACTGGAGTGTTTGTTAAAAGTCTTATTGCTAAATTAGATACAGATTTTTAGGATTACTTTCATATTTTTTACTTTCAGGATAGAGATAACAGGGAGTTTGATCCCTTTTGTGTTAATCTCTATACTTAGATAGAAGAAAACCACCTTTTCTTCTTTTCTGTTTTAAACTTTAGGCTCTTGCACATAACTTTTTCCACTATTACACTAGCATTATTTTGAATTATTTCATGGTACACCCAAAAGAGTTAAACAGTTTATCCATGTGTAAGACGAGGTAACTGTTTCAGGTGAATTAATATTTATAGCTATCAGGTTTTCCCATGTTAAAAGTTTAGATGTTTCTCAGAAAGGTCATCAATTTCAAACAGTAAAAATGTATTCTGGTAATGAAGATTTAATTCCTTTGGAAAAGATTTTTTTTTTTCTAAAAGCCTTAGTGATTGAATTACTAGCCAAAAAAATGCCCATGTTCTTTCAGAGGATGGAAAAAGACATTTAACTTAATACATCATGGTAATGTTCCTGTGACATTAAAACTGCTTGAGCTCCAGGCAAAAGACAGGCAACAGCAGTTGCCTTTGATCATTAGGTAAGATTGGATTTACACAGAGCACAATCTTTAATGACAGAGCACTTATGATGAACCCATTAACCCATTTTAGAGGATATAAGCTAGAAGTATTAAAAGTACTAGCGTGGTGAAGGGTTAAACACAAGTTAAATCACAGCTTTGTATTTTGGACAGTACAAGTTGTACTGTGTACACAAGCTTTATTTACACAATAGAAACTGATTAAACTGAACCTCTGGATGTGAGGTATTTCATTTGAAGTACTTAAATCTTCTTTGAGCTGTTTAAGTATATTGCATATTAGTTGATTGCATATTACTTATTGATATGTTTACAGCATGAGGGTTGAACTTATTTTATTAAATGAGTTTTTTATTTAATTTTATGTAATAGAGAAGTCTTCAATAAGACTCAGAAAGATGTACATGAATCAGCTGCAACCGAAACCTTCCTTAGGTGTTTTGTTGTTCGCGCTGCAGTAGCTCCTGAGATGATTTATGTGCTGTTGGGTATAATGGAAGAGTTTGAACATGCTTTTGCCTTTGATCTTGTCATCTTGAATGTCACTGGATACTTGACCGGGGAAAAACTCTCATAGGTCAGTGTCATGTTGTTTCAGGAGAGACCTTTGGGACTTTTCTAATGTGCTGTGTGCTCTTCTTGTTGGACCGTGTGAACGCTGTGGTACAGAACAGATTGCACACTGCTGAACCTTGGAGCACTTTCAGTCCTTCAAGCTAAATTCTCGGATGTAACTTACAGATGAGATGTTAGATAATGATAATTTTCTGGTATTTAAATAGGCTTTCATATTTAAAAGATGCTAGTTCTGGGGAAATGTGTGAGACAAGTTACCACTCGGGTAATCGTTACTGAGTGGTTATAAACTTATTTTTAGGTTCAGTGCCCTTATAACTGAAGTGTTCCCCTGAACCCATCCAAATGTTTTTAAGTCAAATGGAAAGTTATTCTTTACATATTACTGTTCAGTGCCCAAATCCTCCTATGTAAAATAATTTATCTTTCACTCTTTGAAATGTCAGCAGCTTTTCCATTGTCTTGCCTGGTAGTAAAGACGACATCCTTAGGCATTCTTCATCTAGTAGTATCACAGTGATTTATCTGACTGTCAGATGCCCTTCAGTTTCTCAGAGATCACATCTGCGTAGCAGTTCTTCATAAAAATGTAAATTCTCTTCAGTAATGAATGCCTTATCTCCAAAGGTAACTGGGCCAGCTATACCTGAATTGGCTTGATCCTTTTGTCCTTGAATCTTAGTTATCTAGAGAGATAAGTACAGCCACTAAGACTGGAGTTGGTTTACAGGAATGGCACATGCTTAACTTCTATTTTAAGAGCTAAGGTATGAAAGATCTTTTTTTTTTTCTGCTTACAGTTCACTTTGACTGTAGCAGCCTTTTAATTTGTCTTTTCATTTAGTGCACGCTTCTTTTATTTTAAAGGAATTGGTTTGCACTGAAGCTGTAAGTTGGTGCATATATGCATTCTGTTCAGAGTTCAGCTGTAAATATCTACTCCCTCAGACCCCAGTCAACTTCTGAATGCATGTCATGAAAGGTAGAGGATACTATCCTGTTTCCATGTAAAATTAGCAGATCAGTTAAAGCCATCTTAGCTGGAGATCATAGAATCATAGAATAGATTGGGTTGGAAAAGACCTCCAAGATCATCAAGTCCAACCCCTGATCCAACTCCAATTACTATATCATGGCACTAAGGGCCACATCCACTCTCTTCCCCCCAAATTTAAAAAAGAGGGTAGAAAATTGTTGGGGGGTGGGGGGAAGAGAAATACCAATTTCTTGTTGGCCTACTCAACATATTCTGAGAATTTAAATGATTTATATGGTTGAGGAGATAGATGAACCTGTCACAGATACCTGTTTAAAGTGTTAAATTACTTTATATCATATACATCACTTGTAATTACATTTTAATGGATTAATATATATTATGAAATGTGATTTGGCAATGAATTACTGTGGAAAACTGCTATGACAATAATGTGGTGCCCAGCTTCATCAAAAAATTTGCCAACATTCATCTTTACACAACTTTATTTTAGATTTGTTCCTCATTTTTTTAGATCAGTATCACACTGGCCTGTTTCCTGGTGTATAGTTTTGTATGAAAACCTCAATAAAAATTGTTACTGTGGAATTGGTACTTATTTTTACAAAATTGACTGTTTTTATAATTGCTACAAAGGAAAGCTCTCAAACTTCTCTTTTTATTGAATAAATAATCAGTCTCTTAAATTGCCACCTTCTCCTAAAGCAAATAAAATTCTGCTGTATATTGACACTGATTGTTCCATGAAATGTAATCAATCACTTCTTTAATTCAACTTCCATTAAATGCTTGGGAATTCTGTAGAGTAAGAATCTAGATTATGTGGTGTAGATATTTAAAAAACATGTAAATGTAATGAACGAGCTTGATGGTTGGGAAGAACTCTGAGCTGATCTGGAATGTTTTAATCCCGTTCCTTGGGTGGTTGGCTCCCTCTGTAGAAACTACTTTAAATTGCACTTTCATTTCTCCAGAATTGTTTTATCACTTCTGTGATATATATATATATATATAGATATATATATATATATAAAGGCATGATTCAGATGTACTAAAAGAATGATTTATGTTTAGTTACAGAATCCCTATTAGAGAACCCTCCCTCTATTTTTTTCCTTTATTTTTCTGCCTGCCCACCCTTTACCCAATTCTTTTGAATTACAGCACCAATGCAAATCAGCATTACAGAAATCAGCTAATGAAATTTTCAGTAACAAACAATCCTGCATAAAATTTCTAGAAATTAAGTTTCTAGATTAGAGCAGAAATGCTTTTTCCTTCTTGATGAAGCAGTCTTTACATTTGCATAAATTTAAAATGAAAAATTCCAAGTGTTAGTTGTATTCTATAACTTCATTTTGCATCCTGCCGTTGAAAATATGAAATAAATAATATGCACATTAAACATATGAGTGGTAAACATATTGAATCAGTATTTTAAAGTTGTGCTTATGCATCAGTACAATATTTTAATTGAGCCTCCTGCTTCTGTTCATGTTACTTTGTGTGAGTAGTATATTAAAGCACAACTTTGCTTTGTAGCCTTATAGGCTCTGTTAGAATATTCTTTATTGTTAAGCAGCTCTTGGAAATTAGTGTCAGTTCATTCTTGTATGACACAGTGATTATTTGATGTAAAATAGAGGAAAACTTCAGATAATCGCTATGGTTGGCAGATAAAAAACAAAGCTTGTGTTCCTCCAGAGAGCTTGGTTTTGTAGCCTGAGATGCTTATCTGAGACTGTTGTGTGATACAGCACTTCCGTGATAGTGGGAAAGAGGAGAGCTGGAGGGGAAGGAGAAGGATGGATGTGAAAGCCAATGGAGAATCCAAAATATTTTATATATGTCACACATGAGAATCTAAAAACAGAGTCTAAAAACAGCTGCTAAAGTACTGAAACCTAATTTGCTTAAATCAAGTTGTGGAAGTTCTCAGTGTAAGATGCATTGTTCTTCTGTAGTCTTGCTCTCAGTCTCATATATTGATTTTTCTTCTCTGACCTTCATAAGACTGTGTGCAGCCAGTGACATATTTGAAGATGGGTTTTGAATAGGCAGCCTGAGTTTTCCACAGAGCTGCGTTTCTGTTGCTGTAGTGTATTCTTTCAGATAGAGAATGGGGTGAGTACTTAGAATAAGGTGCAGTTGTATCCTACAGAGCACCCAAAATCTTCTGGGATCGCTGCTTTTTAGTTAAGGTAGCTGGAAAGGTTCCTGCATCTTTATTGCCCAGAAGTGCACAGTTTAGAATTGGACAAGATCTGTCTTGAGAGCGTTGTGTGTTATGCAATGTAGTGGTAACTTGAGATTTTGCTAAAATTTAGAGATGATCAGTTGTTCATTTTAATAGTTTAGAAGATACATGGTCTGTCTTTGGGTCTCAGAAAGAGAATACACTAAAGATACTGCTGTGGGGTGGTTTTGAGCTGTCAGAATAATTACTTCAAGCTGCAAGATACACTGCAAGAACTACATATTCTGAGAGAGAGAATGAGAGTTTCACTTATCAGGGGATTTTTATTCCATTCTTTTCCTGTGTTTTTCAGATGTATTTAGCTCACAGTCCTCTGGAGATATCACTAGAATCAGAATAAAAGCTAATACCTGCCCAGGCATTTAATGAAATTACATTAATTGAGTATAATGTACGTGAAGGAGAACCTTCAGATAACCTTCTGTTGGCAGATCCTGTTTTAATTCTGGTTTTGTTGCTGTTTTAATGACATGACGGCAAAGCTGTTGCAGTTGAGGTGCTGTTTTAAAGCCCCAGCACGGGGAGGTGCGGTCAGTGCTGGGTGTGCCAGGGGGTGGTGCTTTGTGCAGGAGCCAGTTCGGTGGCAGCTCACTGATGCCTACAGGAAACGGTGTAAAGTGTCTAAAGCTTGTAACCACTTGAAAGTACTTAGCAGTGCACTGTTATCTTGTTGTTTAAATAACATAAATATTTAAAATAAAATAATAATTTAAATAATATTTTTAATATATTTTTGTTTAAAAACTTGATGTGAGGCTTGCCACTTTCCTCAGGGCTATTTAAAAAATGAAAATTAGAAGTGTTTGAGCTTGAGATGAGAAACACATGAGCAAAGTGGGGGGTTGTGTGTGGGGTTTTTGTAGTGCAGACCACAAACATCTTTCATGTTCAGATTGTTATGTTAAGAGATTATAATAGTTGAAGTTGCAAAGTCCAGAGTTATAGTTTTATTATCTCTTCTCTAAACTCAGTTTTGTTTCGTGTTTTGTTTTCTTGGTTTTGTTTTTTAACATGTTGCTAATTATCTAAATCAATAATCTGGCCAATGCCAAAGAAAGTAAAAATAGTCATTATTTAGTATTTACTAGTTTTTTGATAGTCCTGAGACTAGATGGAGAATTCAAACTTTAAATATTTTTGCATTTTAATGAAAAAACCCTACTCTTACAGAATATACATGATAACTGAGTTTTCAAATACAAACATGTTTCATTTGATTTTTGAAAAGCTTCCAGCTTTTGTGAACTCTTAGGATTTTAAAAATAGAACTTATTGCTTGGTGGCACCTGTGTATGCATGTTCTGTTTTAATTAATAAAGTATGTGTATTTATTGTGTATTGTTTCTTCATAATTCCATCAGGGACATAGTCAGCATATAATGCCACTATTGTTCCTGAATGATCAGGTAATGAGCTGTATTGTAGCACGGTGCATGTTCTCTGACATTTGTGTGCTTTTCAAGGAATAACGTGGTGTATATTTTTCCTGTGCTAGGACTCCAATTTTCTCATTTAAAATCTTTTCTTTTTTTTTTTTTTTTTAGTGAGGCTGTTTAGAATTGAATTGCCAGAGAAATTCAGCTGATGTCCTGCTTGTTAATCAATTGTAAAAAAAGGCAGAATCACATCAGATATTCCATTTCCAAAACAGTCAATGCAATCTCTCTCTTCCCTAGTTTAAAAGTATCCTCATCTAGAGATGTAAGCACCACAACTAAAACATAAAATAAGCTGTATAGTTTATCAGCAACTGAAAGAATAGATAAGTCTCTGTTGTTCATTCAGTCTTTTCTGAGTTAAGCCTAACCCCAAGAGTACCAATTAGTGCTCAGTACAGTGAATTCTGCTGTTTTAAAGGTGATCATCTATCAGTGCAGATTAAATGGTTTGTGTGAAAATAATTTAGTGCCTGTCCATTAATTGCCTTTCCTTTCCTAGAAATGTAGAATGAGACCTCAAGAGATCATTTAGTTTCATTCCCCTAATCCAACCAGAGATGCATCTTTGTCATTCCTGGCAGATATTTCTGTAGCTTCCTCTAAAGGTATGCTGCTTTGTTCCCACTGAAAAGTTTGCTTGCAGGATGAAACAAAAAACTGTTACCCCCAAGTCAGCTAATCAGTGGAGAAAGAACGGTGAAGAGGGAGTTTGATACACTACAGAATGCATAGGAATGGGATGGGGGAAAAAAAGGCAATGGTTCTAAACTGTGGAGCAGGAACAATGCACGACAAGGCTGCGTGCGAAGAGAACGTGCGCAGTTCTTTTTGCTGGGGTCAGGTTCTGTGCTCCAGGCACCCATTCACCATTACAGGCTAAAACACAGAGCAGGCAGAGTAGCCTGTAGTGTGAACAAAATATTGAGACTTAAGCCATTTTAGTAGTGTCATAGAAGAGATCATGTGAAGTTAAATATCTGATTTAATCAGGACATCCAGAAACCCCTTCTTAGCACTGTGAGTGTATGTGTCCAGTATGGATGTGCGGTTTTACATTTGCAGGGAGATAAGTTTGTTTAGCTTTCCTACTGCTCATGAATTGTATTGAAGAATTGCCAGGAAGTATCTTCTGATCTACATACTTTATAGCTCAATAGTCATTGTATCATGTAATCATCTCTCAGACATGTAAATTGATTTGTACTTGGAGCTTTGTCCTAGATAAGATTGTAATGTTATGGATCTGTAGCCAAAGCAAACAGGGAATGTGGCTGACTCTAAATTGCTTGGGAATCTTGCTGCAAATTGAGAAGCTGTGTGCCTGAACGACGGAGCCATCTGCTCCTTCTGAAGGGGGTCTCCTGCCCTGGTGCTGTTGTGACTGTGTACGATCAGATGACCTTGCTTTACAAGAAGTGGGAACAGCGACTGACACACTGCAGCTTCTGTCCCCAGACCAGTGATCACAGATGGAGTGCAGCTGCTGCAAGGGATTCAGTGGTACCTTCTGGTCACACGAGTCAGCTGGTGCAGTTGCAGCTGCAGATGCCCGTGTCTGTGCTGAGCAGCTGAAACACAGGATTATGCAGGCTGGTGCAGCAGTGTGTGGGACAGAGGGAGAGAAACTCCCTGTGCCAGTTAAGCATCTTACCCACCCTGCACCCAGTAGGTGTGTCCTGGCGTGGCCTTGTCTCTTTAACTGATGTAGCTGGCTTTGATTGTGAGGGATGTAACAGAGCTCCCGACACTGATAATGTAAAGGTATTAATTAATTTCAGTTACTTATTTCTAATATCTGCTTTAAAAAGCCCGAATACACATACATTCTCCTATCTTGCCTGTCCTAGATGTAGGTCAGCAAGATATGTGCAAATCTAGAATTGGACTATCAAAGATAGGAAGACAGAATCACAGTCTTCCACTCTGTGGAAAAAAGTATTTTGGGAAATACAATATTAGTGCAAAAATATGTTGACTGCTTTGAGTTGGAAGTGAATATTGAAACAAGATATGCAACTATAGTAGTTAACACTGCACTTTTAAGTTTTAATGACAAGTTATCTTACAGATTTGCTGAAAATTGAGATGGGCTGCTGCAAAGGCTGCTGAACTAACTTAAAGAACTTTCCTAAAGTAGGCGATCTCAAGCTAACATTTCTAGCATTCAGCGGCAGTGATACGTGTCTATGTAGCAGTGAGTAAGCCTACCATTCCCATCTGTTGACACCATCCTGCACAGATTTCTTGAATCATAAGAAAAAAGAAAAAAGTTCTAGTTAGAAATCCAGCAGCAGTTATGAGAATGTTTAGAAACAACGACTTTGTTAAAACCTCGTGGTGTGTGAATATCCCACTTCACAACAAAGAGAAACTGTGCTGTCATAGTTCCCCAAATACGTGTTAGTGGTTGATATAATTTATGGGAATCTTTCCTAAGTTTGGAAGGATGTGCCTGTGTCAAGGTTTGGACACTGAACTGTTAAACTCTGTGTCTGCTTATTTACTGTATCTACTCTGAGGAAAATGCCCTGCAAATGTCTTTAATACCAGTACTTTATTTCTCTATTCCTGCTGTACTGGTTATTTCAGATGGTAATTACTGTACAGCACCCTTTCCCCCTTTATTTTCTTTCTGTTGACTCTGCCACAGTAAACACCAAAGGTCCTTACTGTGAGTAAACGTTACCATTCTGGTACGCAAAAATATGAAACATTCAATTTTCTGGGGAATTAGGACATCAGCTAAGTGAATAGAAGGGAAAAACTTAACTGAATATGATTAAAAATACTACAGGGAGGAACAAGCAGGCCTAAAATACACAGAGTCCAATTGTTTGGATTTATTTTGGGGGGCTGAGGAGGGGTGGGCCAGTGTTTAACAGTTGTCTTTTTGTTTGTTTGGTTTTTTTTTTAGTGTATATAGTGTATACAGTATTGTTTTCACACAATTATTTATATGTGCAGTTTCTCTTTTCAAAAATCTTTGCTAGTACTGCATTTTCCACCAAGACCCCTATATTCTTGGGATGCTGGCTTCTCAAAAAAATGATTAGAAGTGGAAGTACTGTACTTATCTGTTTTATAGTTGCTTGGGCTGGATCACTCCAAGTGATGTGAGTGATGAGCATCTTAAAGGGAAGATATTGCCACTGGATGGTGCTATTGTTATGTTATTTAACTTACGTTCTGTGTTAGTGTGGACGGCATGAAATCTCCACCCCTGTCCTCACAGAAGATTTTGTTAATATCTGCTGCAAGAACATCCTGTGTATACAGGTCAGGGTACCAAAATTCCAATAGCCATCCATAACCTGTACCTTCACAAAGGCTGGGCAAAGGTAATTCTGTCTGGTGTGATCTGTATTTGTGCTTGGCAGATAAATGTTTAATACAAGTTTGGATGAGAGCCTGCTGTTTGATAATACAGTAGTTTTTATTGAAGGTGATATTCTTGAGGAATGGGTTACATTTGAGCCAATCAGCTCTGTGAGATCTGCATATTCATAATACATCTAATTATCCAGAAAGAGATGCTGAGTTACTGAAATTGTCACTTTGAACGGTTTCCTAACGAGGGGACTGTCTTTTAAAACGGCAGGGGTTACATAGTTAGCTACCTATTACATTACAAAAAAAAAAGTTTTGACTGTTTTATGCAAATATACTGCATTACCTTGTATAAATGAGAAGGTAAATCAGCTTTTGAAAGCCCTTCATGTTTTTTTGAGGGTGAAGAAAATGAATTCTTCTTACAAATTTGCATTTCAAGAAGTAAATAACTACTTGAAAAGGTATGCCTTCTTTTAAAGATTGCAGTTTGATAAGCTAGAGATTTGAGTATTAAAATGGCTTTAGAAATTTTTGAAATTCATCTTGGAATATGCTATGAACAATTGAGAATATACTCAAATTTTCTTATAAGCTGGTTTTAAAATGATTTTTTTTTTTGTGCTTGCTCTCTTTTTCTCTTCCATTTTCATTCACATATTTAGGTATGTCTGGAGCAATTAGAGTAAATTTTTTTTAAGAGGCGTGGGAGAGGAGAGGAAGGGGAAAAAATCCCATGAACTTAAGAAAACTGTTGCTGTTGTCAGTCCTGACTTCAGAAGGCATTATTAGATTTGACAAGACACAATCTTGTGTATTTGTAGCCCGTCTGTTTTGCCAATTGAGCTGTCCTGTCTGTCTTCTAGTAGCTCTTAAGTTTAGTGGACAACATCGGAACCATATTTGACAGGGCAGAGAAAATGTGTACGATAATAAGTTACTGAAGGTCTCAACCAAGTTAACGGCTTGATAAAGAGAGTTGCATTGAGGGGAAGGTGGGTAGAACACGCTTTATTTGCTCCCAGCAGCACCATGCCTGATGGGCTGGAGCAGCCTGTGGGTACATCCCAGCCAACCGTGATGCAGGGAGCCAACCACACATCAGCAAATCCTCCCTTTTCCCCATCCAAACGGCTGGGTTGGAGATGCTGGGAGAAGAATGAGGGTGAGAGGGTACTGTGAAGGGATTTCAGAAGTAAGACTGTTGGTATAGGAAATACAGAATATGGATTGTTAAGAGGCTCCTTTATCAGAAGCAGTTTTGCCTTCAGCAGGTATATCTTTCAGAGGTTGCTTCTTAGGTATGCTCATTACTAATTGAAATTAGAAGCTATTTGCTTGTTCCATCTGCACCTGAAAGACCTTAGTTTGTTTATGCTACATCTGTCCTGGAGTTCTAATTTTTCTAATTTTTTCCCCCTCTTATTTTTAGGTGTGGTGTGTGTTTTTTTGTTTGTTTGTTTGTTTTGTTTGTTTGTTTGTTTGTTTGTTTTGTCAGACAACCTGTTCCAAAGTCTTTGTTTTAACAGGCGTAGATTTCAGTCTGATTCTATTGGTGCAGTTATTTCATATGCTTAATTTTTCTCCTTTCTATCTCAACCCATTAACTCTTTTACTGTGTTTTTTTGCTTGCTGTTGTAGCTGTTAGCCATATCTAGCACAGACATAGTCAATGACAACTCAAACTTTTGAGGTAATAGTAAGTATATAGTCATACAGAGCAACGCTCTGTGTCTTGAGTTCTCTGAAAGAAGGCAGTTCTCTTCTTGGAGCTCTGAGCAAGAGCAGGGTTGGGATAAGGTAGGATGAAGTTAGACTGTAAGGAGCTGACCTGAAGTGCAAACAAATTATTTCTGGGAGTCTCGGAAGCTAATCAGAGGCTTAGGGATGTGGTGCAATACTGGAGATGCTTGGGGTCAGGAGAGGAGCCAGAGAAGGTTCAGGGAATCCCTGCTGGAAACTGAAGTGCAGGAGTATGACAGGAGGTTGGCTGGCATAGGTCAGAGCTTTGTGTGAGGATTTTTACAACAGTGGTAAGTGGTATTGATCTTATCCTTGGAGTGTCTGTTGGGCTGAAGGCCGTGGGTTGTACTTGAAACAGACTATCTATGTGTAAATGTTTCAGGTGGTAGAAGTTGGAAAGAGATCCAGAGTATTAGGCTAAGTATGTCTAGGGCATTATCTAAAGGGATTATGAATTAATGGGTCCATTTCTCTTGCATTGAGGGTTGAGAAGATGAAGAGATTTAGTTCTAGTTGAAAATCCCCTTTGTTATGTTGAAATTTTTTTAATAGAATATGTAATTCTTCATACTTAGTACAAGCAAGTGGATATAGCTAGATCCTGGTTTTTTGTTCTTTTATTTCCACTCGGCTGAAGTTTCTTAAAATCTCTTGGTACTTGAAAGGACCTAAAATGCTTAAAAGTAAGTGAAGATCTTAATTAATGATAACCTTATTGCATCTAAAGGCACAGCTGCATAAGCTGGATGACTCCTTTCAGTGTGATATATTTTTATTTCTTCATCTTTTGAATAACTGAAGACAATATGTTATTAAAAATGGAAAATAACCTGTGGATTCTTCTTTGTGTCCCTCTTCCTGGCTTGAACTGAGATCATCTGCCAGATCAAATATCTGCAAGAATCTGCATCCTTGTAACTGAAAGTCCTCTGTGGATATTTATGAGACAGGGTCATATCTCTGTGAGTTATAAATGAAATTTTATTAGTGTATTTTATTATTTCACTGATTACGCCTTATTTTACATATTTTTGTATGGTCACTATAAAATAATATGTCACTTAATAGTAGGAGGGGAAAGCTGACATTATGTATCTCTAAGTTTTTTTTAAATTCTTCATGTTTTACCATAGGCTCAAAAATGAACAGGCCATACAAAAAAGTTTCAATAATTGTAATGAATTTCTGAATCACTGTAGTTAGGTACGTCATTCCAGATAAACCTCAGTTTTTCAGGGTTTTTTCTTCTTGTTTGTTGGGTCTGAATGTGAAAGAGGGATTATATTCTAGTATGTGACTGCTGCTATGCCCTCTGGCTTCTGCATGAAACAGTGAAGCAGAATTATCTCTTGTTTAAAGAGTATGAAATCCTGGGTACATTCCCACATGGAAGTCTCATGTTCAGTGTGTCATAGGTCTGTCTCACTTAAATTCTTATTACTAGAGATTCATTTTCTGAGTGTAATGGAGTAACACATCACGAACTCATGTTTTAGTCAGTGTGATTGTGAATATAGATCGGGTGTTCAACAACCAAGATGTAGTAGTAAAATATGTCTTTTATATTTACAATGTACAGTACTCATGATAGATTTTTTTAAAACATATTGTTTGAGAGCATCCAGCTTCATTTGATATATAAAGATAGTTCTTTAAACATACCATCTGTTCAGGCCTCATGTTTTTGGGTCCAGTACCTTGATAGTGTAGATTCATGGATCTTCACTGATTACTGAAAGTCCCTTCTCCAACTGTTTTCCAGTTTTCAATTTATTTCAACTTTTCTTTTCCATCTATCATTTCTCTTTTTCCCTTGTTCCAATCTCTTATGTAACAGTTAGAACTCAGGGTTATGCATGAGTGCCCTGTGTCACCTCTTTGCACACTCTTTGTGTCTTAGGATACTATTAAAAAGCTCTGTCTTGCAAGAGTAAGAATCCTTAGTAGGTGCATTTTAAGGAAAATGAAAAATGGCCTGTTATGCTTCTCCTCTGATTTTTTCTGGTAATATATCCTCGTTTCTTCCTCATCTGTTCTCCATATACCAGTTGTGTTAAATCTGTAAGCTGGCTTTGATTTCTTATCTTGTTGTTCCACTCTTTCTGAAAGATGGGGTGCTGGAGTTGTCCTGTTTCAGTACTGCTATGACTGGTCCTGTCTGTATAAGCTCAGCCTTTCCCTGTGGGGAGACACAGGCACAAGTAGAAGAGGAGTGTGAAAATCTTGGCGTTCTCCCAGGAGCAGCTTGCCTCTTCTGCCGTTAAAACTTCAGCGTTAAAGATGTTGTCCCAGACTTGACAACAGCCTTGATAGGGAGAAAATGCAGAGTGTTAGAGAATGGTTTTAAGTATAAAAGAGAAGCCAATCAAGATTAAACCAATCTGGGAGTTTAAGGCATGCAAACTGATCATCAAAAGATAAAGCATGCTGAAGTTGCTAAAGTGGTTGGGATGAAGAAGTGAAAATCCTGCAAGCAGTAACTCAACAATAATGAAACAAATTATTCTTACTTGTTAAGTCCTTAATAAAGTGAGGGAGGGGAAGGCATGTGGAGATGTTAAATTTTGCATTAAACCCCCAAAGACACAATGAGAGGGAACAGGGTAGGTAAATTTCTCATATTACATTGTAACTTGTCTCTGAGTACTTGGTGTTACTTAAAATAACTTTGTTGAAGTGGGTGAACTTTGATCCTAATGAAGAACATTTGGTCACATTAAGGGCAGACTTCAACTGGTGTTTATCCTGAATAAATGTTTGCAAGTATTATATATATATCTAAAAGTCATATATTTAGTGTATTTTAATCTGATATGCAAATGTCTGTGTTTCCTGCTTTCCAAGTTATGCTGGATGTTTCAGTTTCTCTAAGCAGAAAGAAGAATTCATACAGACTTGCTTTTTCGTCCTGGTCTTTCATCATGCAAACGTAGGTTTGGAATGAGGCTGTATAAGCTTGGCCTTGAAGGATGCAAAGTACTGTTAGCCTAATCCCTTCTGGTGCTGATAGAGTGGAAGTCATTTACTCCAAGTGTATCATACGTTGGGGGCAGACCCTGCTATAGTCTTATCTCCTCTGTGTACTTTGCAGTGGAAAGGTGATTATGACTGCTCCTGGGAGAAGAGAGTAACTACTAAGGTTGTCTGAGGTGTAGTGCTACCTCTAGTACAGTAGGTTAGTACAGTCCTGGAAATCAGACTTGTTGATGTAAATGACTTTTTTTTTTTTTGGGGTGGGGGGGTGTTGTGGAATTATATACAGGAATAGTAGTTGGGAAGGTGGGTGTTATGGGTAATCCTAAAAACACAGCAGGGAATTAGCCTTTGAGAAAAGACCCTCAGCTAACTTGAATGCTGTCTGGGCAGATTGAGCTCATGTTTTCTGTAGATGCATTGATTTTAGTATCTAGCTTTCCTCTACTTCTGAATTGAATCTTCCATCTTATTGCTCTTGACTTCCCATTGTAGAGTAGTCTCTGAGCACATAAAGTGAATTCTTTCTGAGCAGAAAAAAAAGGAAGCGTGCTCCAGGAACATGCCTTGTCTGCCCCAGCAGCTGTGAACTCAGACTACTGGAGTAGGCAAGAGCTAATCTGAAGCTGCCCTGAAATACATGTACAGTGCTTGCCTACTCCTAAAACCAGCTAATTGTCTGGCTCTGTCATGGCTCCATATAAAGGAGCTTTAAATGATTTTTAGTTCTAGGACTTCTTGGGGCAATGCACTATCCCCTGAGATATCTGCATAGGTATGCTGGCATAGGTAAACCTTTCAAATGTGGATCTGCTGCTGCTGAGCTCACAATTGTTAGTGTATTTGAAGCTTTTCTCTTCTTTGAAGACTAAACAAGTGAAAACATGGTGAAGAGTTCACCATCGTTCTTAGAAAAGAATAATGACCAATGAGGGATTTAAAGATGAGAGAAAAATCAGGACTGGACTTGAGTGCTTGTATTGGCTTTTAGTAATGCTTGTTAGTTTAGGGATGTTTTCATACATTTAAGATTTTGCAAAAGTTTGCTCTTCATAAACTGGATCTGGTGTAGTAATAGCTGACTACTCCCCTTTTTGTAGTTCAAGAGAAGTTCTACTTTTAGCCTTAGGACAAACTGTCTTAATAGAGATGTTAATATCACTGCAAGATTTTTTTGGTGGCAGTTGTATTTTTTAATTTCATTTGCAATACTTAGATGTCAGAGTAATTGCTGCTTGCAGAATCAGTTAAGTAAAACAAAGTTCATAGATATTAAATAGAAGTAGAACATGGAAAAAAAATGCTGGGAGTAGCAAAAGAAAGAAATGGAATAGTTGTGTGTTTGTACCACCCAAGTTATGAGTGAAATAAGCAGCTTTGTTTGGGAATGGCCACTTTCTACTCTTGACGTGCATGAGAGAAATGACGTGAGTTTTAACAAAAGGGAGGAGGAAGTTGTTAGATGATGCATCTATTGTCCTCTCAGAGGTTTGCATTTTATTTTCATTTCCTTGTTATTTACTTTGAAGCCTGTTAATTTATCCTCACCTTTCTTGTACTGATAGGCTACTAACCTGTTTTTTAGGGGTTTTTTTTTTGGCTTCTGTTTTGAAGTTAGACTGGAGCATCTGGACTGAAGCCTGATTCTCTGGTGTGTAGGACTGGAAATATTTTGAGTGACTATTCCTCAACCTGGAATGGTTTTGGTTTTTTTGAACATCTACCATACCTTGAGTTATCAGTGAGCTGGAAGTTCTTGTAAGTATTGTTATTGTATCACTGCTGAGGGAGAGAAAGAGTTCTATTCTTAAACTTCTGGAAAAAGTACCAACATGTATCAAATTGTCAGTAGACCAAGCATGAAAAAACTGACCTACTTCTGTGGATGAGAGAGGCTTGATAGTACGGATAGTACGTTTGAATTACTGTGGGGAAGAGCAGCACTTTGACCTGCATGTGGGTTGAGTTTCAAAGGGTTTTGGAGGTAGAGGCATGTGTTGTCTTGTTGGTCTGTTTGGGTTTTTTTTCTTAATCTTTATAGCTGAGCGTTCTTAACTTGTTTAAATTCCTATGATAGTCACGGTGTGGTCATTGTAAAATTCATTTGTTAGCCTTTCAGAGGAAGGACATGCATGCTTATTGTAAATTACATGCATCAGATTGATTTGAAATTGGACCATTAGTTACATTGATTTAAAGTGCCAGAAAATTGATCTAAATTTCATAATTTAAGAATGGAGCTAGTTTCTTTTACTTAAGGGAGGATGATTTATTTAGAGACCAACTGGAGCATGAGTACTTGTGTAATAAAGTAGATAATGGAGAGGCAGCAGTGCCGGGAAAGAAGTAAAAGGGCTATCACAGTTTGTTCAGAAAATAATTTCATTGTAACCTATTAAAAAATCAAAAATACCTGAATATTTCTGGATTTCTTGTTAAAATATGTCTCCACATACTGTTACATTTTTAACAATTGCATTTCTTTCCTTTCCCTTTTTAGTATGCTTTGAAAATTCAGTGGGCAAGCGTTGTGTCTGTTTAATAAAACTGTTTAAATAAAAGGCTTTTCCAATTGTAATGAATGAGATGCTATACTGGCATAATAGATTCAGAGGATGCTAATTAGGAAAATTCAGAAGTTAAGTATATTGGAAAGTTTGTAAAGGTGTCAGATACTGAAATTACCCTGAGGAGCAACAGTTGGGGGAGGTGTGTGAAACTAAAATTTGAACTCTGTTTTTGTTTCTAAACTTCTGCACCTTATGGTGCTACTCGGAGTAAACTGTTAATCCTGTGGGTAGCTTTGTGGAGCCAGCAAATACAATTTGGCCATGTTGAAATGTGGGCTGTTTGTGTTTTGAATCAAGCAAAGTCAAATTGCACAAACTTGGAGTATAAAACAATCTTAAAGCAATGTAAACAGCAGATTACCAAGTGTAGATGACATTGACAAATACTGCTATGTTATAGAAAATTTTTAACCACTTGAGGCAGTTAATTCTGTGTCCTCACATTATGATTTAATAGCAAGATGCATATTCATTTATTCCTGTAAATTGTGAGCTCTAATCCACAGGGGCCTCTTAAACTTTAAAGTGTGGGGGTTTTGTTTGTTTGTTTGTTTTTAATACAACTGAATTTGAATGTCTTGGGACAGAGCTTTTTCTATTTGTCTTAGATTTTGGCGTTTCATTTTGCCAAAGTCATGGTTTTTACATGGGCTAATTCATTATTATCTTAAACAGAAAATGGATTTTTACTGTGAATGGATTTGCTGAAAGTTCTTGTAAGGATGCAAAAAGAAAATCAGAACATTATGATCGATTGTGATTATTCCTGTTCAGTTTCATTATAGTCTTAATACCTTGTATATACCGAGAGCAACAGTGGTGCTGAGCTATGTGAATAAATAATGTGTGATTAGATTAACTGTTAGCCTATAAAAATGTTTAGGAGAGACCAGTAGAGAATTTGAAAGCAGGGTGGGGAAAAAAAGGGCATTTTGTACCTTATTGTGTTCAGGTTATTGAAGCTAAGTCCATTGATTCAGAGACTCCAGTAATATCTGTGGTTTGTCAGAAAAGTTATGGCAGTTCTAAACCTGAAACAGTTTTTGAAATAGATTACGATGCATTAATTTTAACTTTTCCAAGCTAAGTTCAGCAGATCTAATGAAAGAAATTTATAATAGCAAGTGAAAATGTAAGGTAGATATAGAGATACTGAATTTATTTCTGACAATAGAAAAATGTTGTAATTATCAACTATAGTAAGCAAGTTAGTTTATAGTAAGCTAGCAAGTCAGTTATATTAATCTGTTTGCTTAAATTTGATGTTTCTTTTGATTCTTTGAGAAAGATGGCAAGTATTTAAATGAAATAGTGGTAAGATGTTTTAATTTTGGTAGTGAATAAAGCAAGCATGAGGAGACAGGGAATGAAGAGAACCAATGATTAAAGCTTTGATTAAAATTATTAAAGCTTTTTGACGCTTCTTGTTTGTTAACTTACAATAAAAAAGTGTTTTGGTTTTACTCCTTAAAATAATTTTTTATGTTTGTCTGCAAAGTTGCACAGTGGCTGTTTCACTTTTGCTGTTTGGTATTCATTTAAATTAATTTAAAAATAAAGTGTTTCTACTAGTTGGTAGATCTGTTAACAGCCAAGAAGGTAAAAATTACTTAAAGAGTTTGTTTATGTAGGAAATGCATCTTTTAAAAAATTGCATTCTAAGTTGCACTGTACGTAGAACCATTAGTAATGAACATCATAGAGGGACCTGACAATGTATGAATTATTCACTGGGAGATTATTATATCTTTGTTGTTAGCATGCAAGATAATGAACATAATTACTATGGCAGTGTACCCAGGGGAATGTGCAGTTCTTCCCTCTGTCTAGACTGGAGTTCCCATCCAAAGGAGTATTAAGCAAATATGGATGAGGACTGGTAGCTGAGTTGCTGCTGCTTATTTCCCTCTGCTGCTTAGTAAGTGCATATGCTTTGTACACTTTAACATTAGAGGTGTTTTGGGTTTTTTGGGGTGAGGTTTTTTTGTTTGTTTGTAATTTTTGAAAGTAATAATCATCCTCCTGTTCTCAGTCTGGTATTTTTGTGTATTGACTAAAAGGATTTAATGTTTAATTGTAGCAGCTTTGTAGATGTACCCTCTTCTATTAGAAGGGTCTGTTATAGTAAATTAGTATGAACAGTTTAATTGCTTAGGAAATCCAGGGTAAAAGGTTAATCAGCAATTTAACTTCCTTTAAAAGACTTAGCTTGTTATGATTTACATGTCTTAAAGAACTTTACCAGGCGTTAGTTTCTATGCCTCTCTAATCTGTGAGGCTGTCCACCTGATCTTAAGTTAAGCTTTCTTGGTGAACCAGTTTTCTCTTTTCTATTATGATAACATAAATTATCTGCAATAAGCCATCCTAATTAATGTTGGTAAATCTACAGCTCTGCTCCAATTACACACTAATCAATTATACACTAATTTAATTCTACTTAGCTTGATACAGTGCATCATTAATCAGGTTCAGATTTAATACAACAGATTTACTATATTAACCAAAAAATTGGTGCATTCAAGTGGAGGGAAATAAAGGAACTCACTAGGCCAAACAGTGTACATAAATACGTTCTTATCAATAACATGTTACAAAAGATTTCCTTTATGACTGAAACTAGTTCTTTCTTTGTGAACAGATTATTCTTACGGGCTGAAACCACTGATAATATAATACATTTAAGCAGATCATGGTGGTTGTTCTGAATGCTATACAGAATTATCTAATATAGGCAATTGCCTCAGTTCTAATATAATTTAAATGATTAGTTATACATTAAATGTATAAATTCTGCTCAGACTTTTAAAGGCTTTACCCACCTATAATTCTTTATAGGAGTTTAAAATATCTGCTGTCCTTACCAATGAGAGAGTTACTTATGGAAAAAGGTTGTCTGCATGTTCTCTTTTCCCTCTCCCTTTGCAAGGCCTAGGAACGATTGAAATCTGCCACCTGGAGAATCTCTAAAATATTTAGCTGCAAGATGCAGTTACTTTGAAAAATACAGATGCCACATAGAGCTAATATGGTTTCCAAAAGAGCTTCTAAATAAAGACATTAAACAGACAAATAGAAAAAATACAAGAGAGAACCCAGCTAAAAAAAGAAAACAAGGTCTGCAGATGAGGTCACTTAAAAACCCCCATTCCTCTCAGAAATAGTTTAGCATGACTAAGAAAAGATTGAAGAGGAATAAGGGAGTTGAACACTTATTTCATAAAAGAAAATACTAGGTAGAAACTAAATTGAGTAACAAATGAAGTTAAATTTTCTTACTCGGGGGAAAGTATGATAAGTTCTTGAAAACAGGAACAAGGGAACACATGGATAATAACTGCTGTCCTTGGGTTTGCTGTTACGGATAACATGTGTCTTTGGTAACAAAGGGATCTGAAAAAGTACTTCTTCTAATTCTGTCTGTTTAGGTACAAAAATATCATGACCAGGATTTATTTACTTCTGCCGTATAAACTCTTGGTCTGTCCAACTTCAAGGTTTCTGCTGATAAAATAATATGTTAAATTCTTAGATCCAGATGGTTTGCAATGAGGGCTTGGGAAAATACAGTTACTTGTCTTCCAGAATCTTAATTTGAGATTTGTATGTGATACCTTGATTGCCGTTGCCATTGCAGTTGCAATCCTGTCCTAAAACTACAAGGCATGTTGAAATAATCATGTGTTCAGATGATCAGCAGCTTCAGTTCATTTTTCCAGGAGATTTGCAGGTCAGCCATTTAGAGCTCTTCAATTTGCGAAGGCTTGATTTAGCTTAATGATCTTTGCCAGCCAAGCTTGATTTCTCTTTTGTAGGATCTAAAACTGAACCAAGGAGGCAAAAAAAGGTTTTTGAAACTTCTCTGGTTATTGAATACTTCACATCTTCGGGATTTGTCTTTGTCCAGTGATATACTGTATTTACATTTTGGGGAAATATTTGTCCTTTCTACAAGTTAAACTAACAAATGAGCAGTTAAGTATCAGTTCCAATAACAATGTGATGATTGTATATGAAACAGAAGAGTTTACCCTTGGGAGTATTTTTAGTGTGAATGTGCCTAATCATTGTCTCTGAAAGTGATTTCAAGTAATCTGCCTTGTTTTATGTTAAAACTGACAATCAAAATTTGTACAGGCAGTTATTGCCATCTCCACTAAGGTGGCAGTAACTGTCAACTGCGTGATTGTCTTAAATTCTTCAGTCTTGATAACAGGTGGACATCTCCGTGCCAGTGTTTTTTTGACAATATGATCATACACTATTTTTTATGGAAAATTGTTCAGAGCACAACATGAAATTGATGGTAATTCTGTAATGAAAAGATTTCCTTATGCACAGAACATGAGACACTGTGGAAGATGGGATGTATGAGCATGAATGATAAGAGGGAGAGTGAAAGTGAGGATGGGGTTTCTCTACAGCAGAATTGAAGAATTTCCTGAAAGATGGATTCTTGGCCTTCTGTGTAACTTTTCTAATTTTCACACGTGATTTTTTAAATTTTTTTTTCTGAGGATCTGACTTGTGATCTTAATGTGCTGTAAAGAGATGACTGAAAGTTATACTTCAAATACTAAAGGTACTAAATAAACCTGAATGCAGAGAAAAACAGATCCTAAGCCTAACATGCCGAGTACTCAGAATTAGTGTGGTTTTTTTCTTGTCCTCCCAAAGAAAGAGGATGATTACACCTTTAATCTCAGGGGAATCCTATGTAAATACATTTGTTTATGCTCAAATACAAGTGCTTCATCAGAGAAATTTATGTCACAAAATACTGCTGAGAAAGCCAACAATTCTGTCTTCATAAGTGGTGTATGATGGAAGGTATAGGCCCACAGACTGAATAGGAAGATGAAATAGAAAGCAGCACACAAGAATGAACTGAAGTCTTATTCTCAGCTTTTCCTAACTTCAAAGTGTTTAACTTGGAACTTGAGTGATTTTAACATAAGGATTTTGAGGGTCATTAATACTGTTTCATCCATTTTGTATAACTCTCCTCTGGGTACACATTTTCCGTCGTGTTATAATTTGAAACTCCAGCAATTTTTGGTAATATTTAGTATTTTTTTTATTAACGAGATGGTAATAGTTTACGATGGTAAATTATGTCCACAATAAATAACTAGTTATTTCAGGAGTTCAGTTTTTTAAAAACCGTGTACTCGTGATACCTTACTGATGTGCTCAGGTACGTGCCACTGTGCATGACAGTTTTCTGTAGAGCATTCCAGTAGGTCTCATTGCAAAGTCATGGAAAAGTAGCAAGGGATGTGTCATTTCCACAGTAGGAGTTCAGATTTGTGTGATATAAAGGCAGTAGTTAAGTCCTGATCTATAGTAACTTAGATAACATACCATCCATCTCTAGGCAGTAAAAAAGTGTATGTACTTACGTGCCTAGTTCTGTAGGGAAGTAAAACTTTTCACAGGGGTTATGAATTGCTTTTGTGACTGATGGAATAAAGTCTTATATTTTCAAAACAAGTTTTTCTAAACATGGGAAGAATGTTAACTACTTTAAAGTTGTGACTTGCAAAAGGTTCCCTGTGTTTTCAAGTATTTTATATTCCTGTACATTATTCATAGTGGACTTCTATTTAAAGCTTAACATTAAAATATCCCTCTATAATGAATGAGATCCTATTAATAAAAATATTTCAGTTTTTTAAAATGGACAGTCCTCAACAGTTATGAAAAGTTACTTCAACTGTTATGAAAAGTTACTTTTTAGAAATAAATACATATTTGCAATGCAATTGTGTTTTAAGAGGAGTATAAATGTTCCAGATGTTCCTAGTATTCACAACTGACCACAATTTTATGTCAGTGCTACACTGTTTCCCTCAAAAGCAAGTTCTACAAGTATAGTTGTGCCTTGAGTATGACACAAAGCCACAATGTGGGCACTTGTAAGCCAAGGAAGAGAAGAGGGACTGCAAGCTGACAGTGCTCTGATTCTAGACAGTTAAACTGCTCTGTTGTTATATAGAGATAGATATATAAACTGTAGAAAAATTGTAGTTATTACACTATATCCAATGCATTTTGTATATAGCCACATGTACATACAATGTGGTTTATATATATGAACATACACATACATTTTTCCTGATAGTTGAGGTTTTTTAGATTTTAATATTAGGTTTTGTTTTATTATTATTCTTGTATGAGTTAAAAATCAGAGTAAAACTATTTTTGAAGACCATATTTGTTACTTCTATATCAACTTCTTAGATATTATTGAAGGATAACATCTTCCCATATTGTTTAGTTACTAGAATGTAAGCTTTAAACACAACTTGCATTTGGCTCTGTTTTAACAATAGTAGTTAATAATGTATGGTTTTTGTTAAAGCACTGTTGAAAAAATATCTTATTGAGCTATTTGTGGTGTTTTTTTAAAAGATGTTTAAGATTTCACATACAGTTTAACTGATCACAGATGAAACTGTAAATTAATACCTCATGAGTTTTACTGACTGCAGGGCATTGTTTGTGATTCAAAGCTGCTTTGTTCCTACTCACTAGGAAAAGACCCTGTTCAAGCAAACAAATTAGAGTTCACTGTGATATCAAACTACTTATTAAAACTGAAAACTGATTTTGAATTCATTATTTGACTGTGACTTTTATAATAACCTGTTTCGAATATATTTTTAAAAGGCTAGGTCTTCAAGGATTTAAATAAAATATATACAACTGGTTTAATTGTTGGTCTTAATTCACCTTGGTTGAAGTCTTGTACTCCAAGAATTACATGGCATTCAAAGTGAGAAAATGTTGCAAGTTGCATCAGTTCAACTTGTTCTTTGATAAGATGCATTTCCATTCCTACTGATTTTGTATATAGTCTTGATACAAATAACAGCTCCGTTACAGAAAACTTTCAGGCATGTTTCATATGTAAAGTTTATTATTCTCACTACTGCTAGTCATTCTTACGTAGAGAGAGTTAGGAATGAGTATGTTTGTTTACAACCTCCTGTGTTGTATTCTCTAATGTCAGAAAGCATTTGGAGGGAGGCTTTTATACTTTTACTATTTTTACAGTAGTATTAATGCATAAAAGTTGGAGAGGGAAATAGTTTGGCACAATTTGAGACGTTCTTCCTGTGGCATGACTAAGTCAGGAGCTTCTGCTAGAAAAAGATAGACTTTGCCTGTGAACAGAGAGGCATATTGAGGGTTAACAGAGGAGTCAGCCACCATCTTCGGTCAGGTAGTGACACTGTCTTTAATCTCTCTACTCAACAGTGCTTTCTGTGGATCACCTCATAAGGCTACATGTACTTCAGAGAGTACATTGGAAGAGGGTTTGATTTGAGTACTATTGCTGTAATGTGAAAAAGAAAAACACTGGCCAGCCTTGGGCATAAGGGCCAAATGTTTTACTGCAAGCAGTTCACCACACAAACATCGGTGTAATATTCCACCCAACCATTCTCAATAATAAAGCAGTTTATAATGGTGACCAAGGCTGCTTAAAAACAGATGAAAATGGCTCATGTTCCTCTGCTTGGTATTATGTAAGAACATAATTATGGTCACATCCAGTCAGTTCAAAGGCTTAATTACTAGTACTTGAGACTGGAGGGAAGGACTGAGAAATATAGCAAGCATTACTGAGTATTTGTGCTGAAGTGTCATTGTTCAACTGTCCATATTGTTTCTAGACATTTCTTTTCTTGATTAAAATAATTTTTTTCAGTCTTTTCTTAAGAATTGATTTGTAAAGAAAATGCTATTACCAAATTAGTGGTCACTGTGAGACAGGTACTTATGAACAGGTGCTTTGTTCCAGCAGCTTTCCAGACATAGAAATTAACCTTCCCTGCTCTGTGGCAGCTGAGTTCCCACATGGGATTTCCTGTGCCATGAAGTGGGCCCATGTGAACCTCATGAGGTACAACAAGGCCAAGTGCAAGCAAGATGCTGCACCTGAGTCAGGGCAACCCCTGGCGTCAGTACAGGCTGGGGGATGGAGGGATTGAGAGCAGCCCTGCCGACAAGGACTTGGGGGCACTGATAGACAGAAAGCTGAACGTGAGGCAGTGATGGCGTACCCACAGCCCAGAAGGCCGACAGCATCCTGAGCTGCATCTAAAGCAACGTTGCCAGCAGGTCGAGGCAGGGAATTCTCCCCCTCTGCTCTGCCCTGCCCTTGTGAGACCCTCACCTGAAGTGTGGCATCCAGCTCTGGGGAAGATACGGATCTGCTGGAGCAGATCAAGAGGAGAGCTCCATCCCTCAAAATATTTAAGGTCAGATGGGACAGGGCTCTGACCAATCTGATCTAGTTAAAGGTGTCCCTACTTATTGCGGGGTGGGGTGGGGGAGGCAGACTAGCTGACCTTTAAAGTTTCCTTCTAACATATTCTACAATTTCATGGCCTGTAATGCATTTCTATACTTCATAAAAACTACTGCATTTTCTTGCAGGCCTAAGGGTAAGAAGGCAAGTTTCTTCCTCCTTCATTCCAGTCTTCTTAGGAACAGAGATGAATTCTTCAATGCACTTCTCATGTGACAAAATGCTGGTTTTTCAGAAATACTGTTCAGCAAAAGTGCTGGTGGGATTCTGTGCAACCTAACAGCTGACCATAAGCTTTTTAATAACAGCGTGAAGGGTAATACAGAGTGTCACTAAACCTGTCTTGTTAGTGTTGGCAGGGTGTACACAGGCAAAGTCAAAATGACCAGTTTTTCAGAGGAAAACCTAATGTTGTCATATCTGTGTCAAATGCTTGTATTTTTCCTTTCAAACCATGTATAGTTCTGCTGTGGAATTAGCCTTTTTAGTGCTGCTTGGAAGATTGATTTTTGAAATGATTTATGCAGTACTATCCCCTTGCAGCTTTTCTGTACCTTGTGATTTTTTCCCTTTGTTTTGTTTAGTTGGTGCCTCCCCCTCCATCCCCTAATTCATTCCATATGCTAATTTTTCCCCCCAAAAGGTGACCCTCTGAGATTGTTCCTATGGAGTGAAGAGATGGACTGAATTGACATAGGCTGTGGGATGAGTTATTTTTAGCTGTTGGCATTTCAGGCTGGAACACTTCATTCTGTCGTGCTTGTTAATGAGTCATCTGGAGAAAATGGGCTTCTTGCTTTCAGAGAGGGTCTGTAGCAAATAATAATAGGCTAATCTCTGCAGGAGATATTCTGTCAAGTAACTAAAACTTCAGCTAGAAAATGTGTTGAAATGGAGACTAATCTCCCTGCAAGAATAAGCATGCACTCACTAGTATTATTATTGTATTATCATGTATATGAAAATCTCAAAACCTGGAAGACTTACGAGGAGCCAGGTAATGGTATAATAGTGAAACATTTTTGAGAAAGAAGGTTAATTGAAGACAGTCACCTTTTAGAGAGAAGTATATAGTTGCTTCCTAATTCAGAACATCATACACTTTTTAAAATTTAAACGTTACTAGTTCTAGAGGAGTCTCCTGAAAAGATTCCTAAGTAGAAGAGCCCTATATAAAGCTCTTATCCTTGAGAGAACCCCAAATTCACCAACACTGTGTATTAGTTTTAAGGATTAACCAGCATCTTTGCTTTGGTCTCTACTGGAAACTATATTGAATGGGGTTTTTTTCTGTGTGCAATTCATAGTCTCTCCTTTGACTTCTTCCCTCAAGATTTGAAGGTTCTGTGCTGATATAGCGCAGAGGCTTTGTTTTGGAGATGAAAATATCACCACTCAAGTAAAAAACTTCATGTAAGAGTAATTAATCAAAGTTACCTGGTTGCTTCATTTTTGTATTACTGAAATTCCAGACTTTGGTAGTGCAAATGATTCATTTATTTTTTAAAAAAGCAAATATTTAGGGTAAACTGTTGAAAGATGGGAAAAAAATTACTCCCAAACCCGATTCTATAAGGGAAATTATTTGAAGAATAGCATGAGTGCCAAGTCTTTTTGTCACCTTTGGTAATTCTAATACCACTTACCATCTATATAGTTACCTTATTTTGTTTACACCTCTTCCTCTTGTACAGCATATTGCAAGTCTGAAGAGTTCTTTTATGTTTTGCTGGCAAAAGGGTGTTTCCTGTAGAGGTAATAATTTTTACTCTCTGTTGATTATTTAGCTGTTTGGGTTTGCTCTTTTGAATGATCAATGAAATACTGAAATAAAAGAGAACACTTTCTCTTAACTCATGGAGATAAATATTTTTGCATTGTTATTATTATTACCTGTTGACCCTTCAGTCTCTGCTGTTTTAATGCATCTTCTCATATTACTGGGGTCACTGTACAAAATGCTTTAAACCAATGAAGTTTAATGATTCTGATACTACCAGTGTGTTGCTGCTCCTACATAGCCCACAAGGCTTAGATTGTGTAAGTCAAGATAAATTATTTTACTTTTTAGAAATTTGGCATATATCTACCTTGTGTACAGCAGTGTTGTGGTCAAAACAGTTGACAAACCTCTGAATAAGCGGGTGTAAATATCAGGGTCAGTTTAACTGCAACAGCATGGAAGTTTGCGTGGGAAAACGTAGCCTGTATTTTAGCAGAAAGAACGAACTTTCCCTAAACATCAGGCTGCTGTAGTCAGACTTCTTCCAAATCCTGATTCAGTTTGCCTATGGCTAGTGTGAGTTCACTACATTGGCTCTGTAGATTGTCCTGTAGTTGTTTCCCTAGTAGACAGTTTGTGCATTTTCTCACCAAGCAGCCTATTCTATGTATCCAGTCTTTGGATATCATCCCACCAGTGTAAGTTCTCCTGCTGGAAGGAGAGCCAGATTTTTGTCTTTTCCAAAAGTGAAAGTGATGTGTTTCTACATTATCCCTTCTGGACAGTTCTGGTTCCTTCTTTCCTAATTTTCCACAACCACTACCACCCCCAAGTTCCTGAAGATGTTGATAAACAGCTAATTCCTTTGGTAGTTTCCATTGCCATCTAATGAAAATAAAAATGTGGACACATGATTAGGTGCTTAACAAAAACTTACAAAAGGGAACTATACTTGGGAGGAAGCATGTGAGCTTGTACTAATAAATGTTGCCTGTGTTTTTAGCTACGTGAGAAAATCATGTTATTACCCACTATCTGATGACTGTCAATATATACTGAAGACAGAGCTGTACTGAGAAATAGGGAGGTTAAAGAGAACTAAAACAAAAATATCTCTTGGTGTTTAGTGATGTTTGTGCTTAAAGCAGTGTTTTCTGCAATCATTATTTCATGAGGAAATTATTGTGGTTCACTGTATGTTAGCAGGAGTTTAGATGTAAACCATCTTCTTGGTCTACTTGTATCTCCTGGTCTATTTTAATGTTTTCTTGGTTTAAATGTGCCAAGTGGCTACTAATTTAAAAAAATTTACAGTAGCACAAGGGGTGAAGAAAAATTTACAGTAGCACAAGGGGTGAAGAAAAACATATTTTAGCAGTGTAGTTGCATTGACACAAACCACTTACCATAAAGAACAAAAACTGGTTTAGGTTGTGGTTAACAACTGTCACTATTCTTTTGGACTTCGTGTTAATAGAAAATATTACTTAGATTAAGCACTTCTTGATCTGAATGATGTATTGGCACCACTAGCTTATAATTTGGTTTAGGAACAGCTGTGCAAAACTCCCTAATATTTTATTGACTCTGAATTGGAACCCAAACTTTGCACCTAACATCTTTTTTCCTGTTTGAATGTATTTACAGAAAAAAATACAAATTGTAAAATTACTATAGTAAAACATGTCTGTCTGCCAGGTGTGAGTGTACGTATGGATTTTTTTTGTTTGTTGTTTTGCTTTGTTTGTTTGTGGGGGTTTTGGGTGGTTGTTTTTTTGGTCAGCTCTTTACAAGCAGTTTATTATGGCTTGTACTACAGCTTTAGATAATCTCAGTTGTAGCAAAATAAGGCCTAAGATCTCCTGATGACTGAATTCTCTTAATATTAAAATATTCTTGGCAAATACTCTATTAAGTGGGACAAATTTTCACTTTGATGTGAGCTGGAATAAGTTGATGCTTGTGAAACAGCATTTTCAATTAGCATTCACTAAAGGTTTATTGACAGTTAACACCTGGTCTCTACTGTGCCAAGTGGGAAGCACCTATTGCAGTCTCTTATATTTGTTGCATAATTAGGATTATGATCTCTAATTTGCTTTTAATTTTGTAAATCTAGTCTTTTTTTTTTTTTTTCAAAATCAGTGTTACTTTTATTCCTGCAGTTATTGTAGAACAAAGACACTGATGTTAGAAGGATTAGGAAGTTCACTACTTTGTAATATGATAAACAACTTGCCCTTTCATTGGTTAGTTAGCAATGAAATTTGCACTTGAAAAATTGACTGGTAGGTCTCTAAAAGCACGTATTCTTCCCATGCTACTTATGAGAAGCAAATGGAAAACGACACAGGTTTTTTGAAGTAGTATTCCCATACACAAGCTGCCAGATCTATACTGGGAAAGTCAGGAGCAAGGGTAAACGTTGTTGTAATACTGCTGAGAAATAACAAAGGAAATGACCTTGTTCATTAGTGCTCCAGAGCATACTTTGGCACATCCAAGGATGAAGAAGGTAAATGCTACATACTTTTCCCTGCCTGCAATGACTTTTGCTCCTTGTTAGTTATGCATAAGAGCAGAGAGCTCTTTCTGGCTTTGGTGTTTTGCAGCAATGATGATGGTGGCAATCCCTAGATGTATCTGCAAAATATTTGAGTCTTGGTTGATGTTTTGGAAGATCTTCTTTCAAAAAGACAGTGGGAGGAAAGCATGAAGTTGTAGTGAATTACTGAGCCGACACAAATTCTATAGTAGCATTCCTGATTACCCATCCTCGTGTGAAAGTTTTGAAAATATTTTGATTAGAAATGTAATAGACAGAGGGGTGCTATAGTAATTATACATAATACACAAATTTTAAGGTTTGAGAGGGTGCTCTATGTATATATACTGTGTGTATGCATTTGTGCTTAGTGACAGAATCATAAATGTGATCTTTCAGTAATCTGATGGTATAGGGTGTTTGGGGAGGGGGGGAGGTTGCTGTTTGTTTTTTATTTTCCTACAGCATATCAGAATATCAACAGAATAACTTGCCTTGTAGTGGCTGATACTTGTGAGTGTAATCGTATATATTTTCAAGATAATGTAGAGGAAGATATCCAGATAATCTGGAATAACGGGGTGAGGGGGAGTACTTTGCAAGAATACTTGCATAAATTTGCCTGACTCTGCTGAAAAAAAAAGAAAAAAAGACTTTGAGAAATTTCTTTAAATCATGATCCTTAAGAGCTGATGTTTTAACCTTACATTTGAATGACTGTTACTTTTCCCATCTTGTTTCAATATGCCTAAATGCAAACACATGTGGAAAATGTTCTTTTGGCTTTTATCAAACTGACATTTAAGTGCATTTTTTTTCAACCTCACTAACATTTGTGGTAAAATATTTCAAAGCTATGAATCTTGCAATTTGCCTATGCATTTTTTTTTTTTTCTTCTTTCATATACTGACATTTGGTACTCATAATCCTAACCTGTTTGGAATTACTGGCTTTTTTCATTTGGTGTTTGTTTGGATGAGGTGATTAGGAAAATACTTTATGCGAAATTCTAGTTTGCAGCAGTAAATGCTTCCATGAAGAGTCACTGTTCTATGAGCTTCGGTAAATAAAGGAGAAAAATATGATCATATGCTCTATTCAATTTTAGCAGTCATATTCCTAACACATTTAGCTTTCTGTTGTGTTATATGTCTGTGGTGCTAACCTGTCTCCAATACTTCCTTTTTAGCATGTTTCATTCTTCCCCTTTACTCCCCTACCCATTCCCAGGCTCTTTAATTCTGTGCCAAACTAATAAGAAGAACTAGCTCTGCATAAAGTCAGTCATAGCCAAGCAGCTGTTATAAAGTTTTCTCATGTACCTCTGTGAATGTACCTCATTTCAAAAGGGGATTTTGCTCTTTCAGGTCCAATTTTAAGTAAGAACAACCAATTATATCTGTATTTCAATCTTAATTTGTTATATCTCAAAGAGTAGGGGTGACACTGTTCCTATATGTAACTATCCTTTCTGGAGTTTGAGCTTTGAATACTGAGTTGTACAATTTAGATAGAGAAATTAGCTACACTCTTTGAAGTTCAAAAGTATGAATTGCTTTTCTTTTCACCCACAGTATTTGTCCTAAAATATTCTCCCTTCTTCTTGTGTTTAAAAGCAATACCCTGTGATTTAATTATCATGGTTGAATCTCGAGACTAGACCTGTTCCTTAAATGGAAATTAGATTTTACTTGGGATGAAATCATGAGGGCTTCAGCTTGCCTGCTAACACTGACCAGGAAAGGTTGTCTTTCAACAACATGTGCCCCATCTGCCTGGCGGTGTGGCTGCCTGCATCGTTCTGGCATTGGCCCAGGCTGTGAGGAAACTGAGAATGTGACAGATGACAGGCTTGTCCAGATGTATGCATAACTACTTCTGCCATGCCCTGCAAAACAATCAGGATGCAGGTTTGGCGTTGTTTAGTTGTTCGTGTTGGTTTATTCCATGAGGGTTTCCTTAAAAATTGAAATACTTGGTGTTGGTTTTGTAGTTTTACTGAGTTTTCAGTAGTATTAAAACAGTTTGTATAATATGATGCTCATTCTCTTAAATGCTTTTTTCTTTAATTTATGGAGTGATTTCATAGACATTCTGACACAGGTTACTTAATTAGAAGATTTAAGTAGATTTTTAAAAATGCAATTAAAAGGATCAAACGTCTGTCAGTGTATTAGTCTGGTTCTCCTCACAGCTATTTATATTTTCCTCACAGAACATTTAAAGGTATTGCCATGTCTTAATATGACTGCTTCTTGCCCGTAAAAATAAATTACCTGCGAAAGGTGTCAGAATCACTATTAATAATGATTTTTAATTAAAATCTAATTAAAATTCATCCCATAGCTTGAAAACATACCAAATTGTAGTCTACCTTCCTCTCTAGAGGCATCAACAATGGCTGCATCCCCAGCCCCATCTTACCTCCAGAGAAAAGAAGTTACAGACTTAATGTGCAACTTGCAACCTTTTATTGATTATTTAAGAGGTTTCCATCTTGGTGGTTTTGTAGGTTTTTTGTAACACCGAACAAAATACAATCCACTGAAAATATTTTATTATTGTTATACGAAATAACCTGATTTTTTTCTTACATTCAGGCTGTCATTATCTGGCATACAAAAGGAAAAAAGGCAAAAATTATTTTTCTCTCCTCTCTAGCTGTTTTTGGCAGCTGATTTTTTTTTTAAGCGTAGCTCCCTGCTGATGTATGCTATTGAGTACATCTTAGGTAATAAGCAGATATATCAAAAGATATCCAGGGCAACACACCCTGCTGAAAAACAAGAGATTACTTTCCTCTACTTCTTGCAGATAAGTAGCTTCTGACATATGTATCAGGAATGTTTTTTTCTGGTACACTCTTTATATAAGACAGTTAAATGTTGGTATTCGGTGGCCATTTAACTCTTCAAAAGGAGTTTCTTTGTAGTTTAATAGAAATTGTGTCATAAAATTTAACAGCATTACTTGAATTACTTTAATTTTCCTTACTGTAGCTTCATTGCCTTATGTTGTCTGCTTTCAGTTGTAGGGAATGTTTTATGTGCTTATTTTTCTTGTCAGTTTGACTTTGAAACCATGGTGAGCCAAACATGAGTGTATCTGTTGCTGTGTAACAAGAAGATAGTCCCAGCTCCAAAAAGCCTCAGATTTTGTGTATAAAGCAAGTTACAGGAGATGGGTATTGATCCAGGAGAGGATTGCCAGCTATTAGGCTGGAGAATAGCCTCGGGAAATCACACTGCCTTGCTGATGACTTTTCTTGACATTACGGTGAAAGATAGTTTGCAGGAAGATTTAAAGTAGATTTGCTAATAGTCATAGAAAATTCTAGTAACTGGACAGTGGATGATATCATGGGTTAGTGAAGGAAAAGCTATTTTTGTTGACAGCTTTGTGCCCAGAGGCTGTTGTAAATCTGAATGTACCGAATGAAGGATGGTATGTTCAGTGCAGAGCACTTTGCAGGGCCTTGAAAACACAGAGAGGAGACTTCTGCTTGCAGTGACTTAGAAGAGAGCTGTGGAGAGAGGCATGAGCTGGTCAGAGGTGTAGCCTGCACAGATGATCTTTGCAGGTGTCTGAGGGGATTAGATATTACAAAGAGTGCATTATTCTGTGCACTACAGTAAATCATGCTTTTTAAGAGCTGCTATGAGAAGGAATAGTGTAAGGTTTAAACATAGGTTTGTAAGAGCACAAAGAGAAGATGGATAGTGATGCTCAGGTTATGAATGGTCTGAGAGAAAGACAGAGTTGAGAGACAAACAGGGTTGTGAAATTGTCACCAGTGGTATTTACGGGGGGGAAATTCTAGTAGCTGTCTCCAGTTTGAGGTGATGGTATGGCATATGTAAGAAGAGTCTGTGCCTTCTACAAATAAGATTCCACCTCCTGTAATGGAAGGAGCTGTATTTTGTTTAAAAAAGAAAAAAAAAAAGGCTGAAAGATTATGTTCTCATTCTTGTTTGTATTCCTTTGTATAATAGCTTCTTTGACTTCCACCTTATACTTCTTTTTTTTAATAGCCATTAATTCTGTTGAATATGAGGCTACTGAAAAGGCTCACCTTTCAGTATCAAGTTCAATTAGGAGTATATGCTTTTTTAAAGCAGGGAGAAAAAAAAATCTGACAGAAGTGCTATTGCCTTTAGTGTAACTGAGCAAAACATTACCATGTCCTCTTTGGTCACTGCTAGAATTGATCAGCAGTATCACAGCTCAAAACATATGCTGCTGCAAATGCAAACTTGTTTTTGTTAAAATATGCTTTAATGTGCTGGACAAAGTCATGGTACAAAAAGTAGGGCCCCCTTTATATGGCACCAATTGTGGGATTTATTCTATTCTGTTATTTAAGGTAATGGTATGTTGCTAGGTCAGGAAAAGGGTCACGGCTCTCAGATATAGCACAGCCTAAAGAAATACTCAGAGCAACAACTGCAGAACGTGAAACACAAATAATATTCAGCCTTGGCTCATAAGGTTCTAATTTTCTTGAATTATCCTAAGTGTGATAACAGCTTAGTCCTGAAGCACACACAGTAGCTCTGTTCAGCATTCCTGGGCCTTGGAAGTTGAACTTCCTTCCTTGAAGTGGAGGGTTTTATAAAAGCAAACACCATGTTTCTGAAGCATGCTGGAATGACAGTCTTCTCTTTGCAGGTCAGGCATACAGCAGACAGTGACAAAGTCTGTGTTCCCACGCTGCCTGTGCCATCTGCTGACACTGTGAAAAATGTCCATCTAACTGTTCATCTTAAGATAAAAAACTATCAGCACTCCGAATTTTGAGGTCATTCTTGATACAGCTTAGTTACCAGGGTCTTGTGGATTAAAACATCACAATTTATATTGTCTTTGTGATGTGTCACGGAAAATGACCAGCAAAATGTACTTTTCTTGCAGCTGTATGAACTCATTCTGTTTTATATAACAGATGGTTAGAGATGTTGAATGCACCATCTTAATTCAAAAAAAAGGAGTTAGGTCTTTTAATGTTCAGTCTGAGATAATGGAAGAGAGTCACCATTGTTTGTCTCATTCTGTTAAAAATTGTAAAATAATTTGTTCAGATTATTTCTTAGATTACATAACTTTCACCTTGAAATCCTCATACAGTATTTTATGGCTGTTCCCGATGTTTCTTTTTTCCCCCAAATTCAGATACCACCTATTTTGTTCTTCATTTGAACTACAAGTATTTAAGTTCATACTCATCTAGACTTAGAACTGCTGATGTAGGTGATCAACTGCTGTATATACTGGATTTATAAGGTTTAACATCCCATTAAATAACATGGACATGGAAACTTTAGCCTGTAAATATACAAGAATACAAAAATAACTGTGTGATCGGCCCAGTACGCACACAAATTGAGTGAAAAGGTAAAATGTCTAATAAATTAAAGAAGAAATATTGCCAAAATACTCAGTTGGTTCGTGATAGTTTGTCTTTGCTTGAGAAACAATTGTTAGGAGACTTGTTCGTTTTTATTTTTTTCCCCACATTCAGCTACTTGCTACCATTCGAGGTTTCAATTGCTTGGCGTAGAATTGATGGATAATTAATAGTAGGAATAACTGTGAAAAGCTTGTGTAGTAATTTAGTTCTCGGTTCTTTCTAATTGTCTGCCCATTGGTAGTTTGCTAGGGTGAGTAGCTCATTATTCAACCACTTTAAATGGAAAGCACTGTAGAAATAAAAATCCTCTTATTAGAAACATGGTTTTGGAGAAAACCCCCGCCTTTTAAACAAACAAGTCATTCTTTGACAAATCTGTCCCCAACTGTTGTTCATGTGCTGAAAGGAGATTGGGGTTGTGAGAGGGAGAGGAGGGTAGGGTTGGCAGATAACATTCGTTTTCCACTGTGTCTGAAATAAAGATGTGTCTCTCTTTTAAAAGATGGTCAAAGTAAATACAGTAAAATATGTTGGAATACATCTAACTGGACAGGCTTAATTTGTTGAAGGTAAACAGATGAAGTAAATAGGCATTAAGCTATGCTGTTAATTAAGGTTGACCTTGAGGTCGTTTTGAACCTCAAATCTGCAAAAATTTTACAGTAAACATTTTGACTTGCCTGCAGGAGTATTTCCTTTAAAGCCTAATGTCTTCTGAGGTTGTTAATCCTGCTGTTTAATCCACTCGTTTTGAAGTGTGCTTGGAATTTAAAGGCATGATGCTGTATTTGTGCACAGCCTCCCTGCAGCCTTCACAGCTCCCTCATTCCAGTTCCCTTTTCTGTGACACTTCCATTTTCTGTAGCCTGTGATCAGGGAGAAGTCTGGTTCTTAAGCTCTGGTGTACTGTGATCAGAGGTGGAACAGATATCCTAGACAATGAAGAGTCTTGTACAGACACTGCATCTTAACCACAAAGTTTGATCTGAAATATGAGGGTAGATATTTCTGTTAAAAGTTTAAATATTTGTTTTAGTATTCAAACCTAATGTACTACTGAATGTTAACACAGAATTCTATGTTTTCATAGTTGTATGACTTGAAGGATTTGAAAGCTCACCTTGGAGACACTTGCCTTTTCTGTTATCAGATTTTCTCACGTACCAGTAGATTTGTTCATCAAAGTTTTTCACCTGTCAAAATTTACTATTTCATATGAAATCTTAAAATGTAGCAACGTTGTTTGGATGAAGTTAATTTTGAACTAAGCAACAAATCTCAATCTTCTCACTTAAATAGAATGTAAGAAGCTAGAAATAAAATGTGAAGTTTAATGGGGTGAAATAAGTATCTGAATATCTTCATTTATGTGATCTTTTTCCTCAAGGATGTATTTTACCAATGTAACAGTTCCATGCAGTCAAGTTTATGCTTCAGATTTTTTTTTCCCCCTCAGTTGTTTACTCCACTTCCAACTTTAAAGTGAAGAATTTGAGTTAATGTCGCACTTTGTATTGTAATTTGGACAAAATCTGAATAGACAGTTCCAACTTGCATCATGTATAACAGTTGATGCATATGAATTTCTTGTTTACAAATAATGTGATATCATCTACTTCTAATCTTCATGTCTTTTTCTGGGAAAAAAAAATTGCGAAGTTTAACTTTTTTCCACTTTTTTTTTTTTTTTTTAACAGATTTGAAGAACTTGTGAAAAAATTCAAAGTAGAATATCATGCCGGTGGTTCTACTCAAAATTCCGTTAAAGTGGCCCAGGTTTGTTCTTCCTTTTGAAAGAATTACTGATAATTTCAAATGTTGAGTTTGAATCCACTTGATGCTCTCTGTTGTCTGTTTGAGTGAGCGCTGCAGAGTGGGTACTTGTGATGCTGTTGCTCAGATTATGCTTATGGTTTTTTATATGATTTGGTTTGAGGCTGTGCTCTTCAGTCTTTTCTCACGCGTTCTGCTAAGGTTGGAGTTACAGCTGGAGTGTACTCGGAGGGAAAGGCTTTTGTCAAAGATGTGTGGTGGAAGGATAAGAGGCAAGGACAAGGTCCCTCGCTGCAGTTAGGAATCTTACAATGAGGAGAAAAAAAGTCACAATAAGAAGGGTTAAGCAGAGCAATTGTTAAATCTCTGTTCTTGGACATTTTTGTAACTTACCAGGATGAGTTCTTTGGGCAACCAGATCTAAATTTGAGGCTGACCCTGTGGGTTGGACTGGAGACCTGCAAAGGTCCCATCTAGCCTGCATTGTTCTGTTACTCTAACCACATTTATCCTGTAAGAACTTGAAAGTTTGTCCATAAAAGATCAAAATGTAAAACTTCCTTTTATACAAGAAGAATGTTTCTGGCTATGTGTATGATGGATAATGGTAACGATGGATTTGGTTTCAGGCATATTAGCTTTTCTGTTAGTAAAGTAGACCTTTTGTCACAATACTTTCAAACATATACCTGCGTGAATATTCTTAGATTGCGAGAGGTGTAAAAGTTCTATAAATAAAAATACACAAACAATTATAACCTTTTTGGTAACGATCCTGGCTTATTAACTTCCAGGCTCTCTGTATAGTTAAAACTTACTGCCAGATAGCAATAAATACACATTTGGAAGAAATAAAGTTATAATTTAATAAAGGTTGCCCCCACCAATAGAAAGTAAAAATATATTAATGATCACTTCTCCTTTCTACAAAATAGTTGCTGCTTCTTTACTAATGTTTTCATTTTTTAAAACCCCAAATGTCTTGAAAATATTTGTGATTTAAAAAAAGTTGCATGTGTTATAATGTATATAGATAGCATTGTCATTCTGAAGCAGTTATGTTTTTAAACAAAATCAGCTTTCTGAGCTTTTTCTTTTAACAATTTGTTTTCTTCTGATGCTTTGGAAGAGCCTCTTCATCAGGAGAGCTCAAGTTATGGGAATCAGTCTCTGTATCACTGTTACTTGACCTGTAGGGATGGTGTAGAGGTGATGCCTCTTTCATGACAACTGATTAGTGGTGAAGGAGTTCTGCAACTGTTTATTAGTTTATTTGTTCAGAGACATGAAATTCTGCTACCATTCCTGCATCTAAACTGGGGAGTTTTAGAAGCAAATGCATGTGGTAGACTCAGGTTCTGAATTTTAAAGTTTTCGAAGAGCCCAAGATGTTATTTCCATCTCTCCTTTAGGTGACCTCTGTGGCATCAGCTCATTTATTAGTAAAGTATGTCTCATTCTTCGCTGTCTCATAACCTATCAGTGCAGGTATTGTTCAACAGTTATACTATGAAGTACACAGTACACCATATAGAGTCAAGGAAATAGAATTTCAATCAATGAAATGTAGGGATTTCTATGTCAGTGCTCCTTTCTTACGCTAGTTGGGTTTTGTCAGCGAACTTTTCCTTTATCTTGGCTCAGAGCTGGGAGACTCATTCAGCTCCAGTTGCCATCTGGAATTGTATTTGTCTCCAGAAGGTTTGTCATCTCCTAGTTTCTGTTTCAAATAAGATTGAAACTTAAACAGTTGTGCATGAATAAAATAACATCAGTAAAAGACTTTGAAAAGAGGAACAGGAAAGAGAGAAAAAAAGTTCTGGAAATCTTGAAAGAAGCTCTTATTCTTTAAGCTTTAGCAGAAGGAAAGAAGAGTGAGGATATAAAAAAGTAGTTGAAATGTAAACCAAAAATCAAACTAGAAATTCTGGAAGAGTATTTTTGCAGCAATATAGCAATATTCATTGGCTTATTGGAGAGAAGGAGTGTGTACTAATCTTAGGGATGAACAGCTTAAATATATATTTATTTGTTGAAAGTAAAGTTGGATTTAGCAAGCTTGACTGGTGGCTGAGAAGTAAAGGACCAAGAAATAATTTGAGTGCTGAGGGAGCCACACTCTAAGTGAATGTGGATTCTCTACAATAAGACACGTAGGGAAGAAATCCTAAGAATAACACTCTTATTAATTCCTCAACTTGTGTTACGTTATGGGAAAAGCTTGAAAAATCATGCTATAAAGTGAGAGATAAAACCTAAAAAACTTTTGCTTCAGTTGTTTAAAACTTGATGAGAAATAATGACATTAAAAAAAGGCATCCTTGGAAACCTGACTACAATGGAATACAACTGTCTGAGTCAAATGGTTGGAAATAAATGGCCTGTGAAGTCTGGCAATTGCTTTTTTAAAAGTTGATTTCTGAGTGGGAAGAGGATATTAAGGAGTGTAATAGGTAAAGTGCAATTAATAAATTGATTGGATTAAAAATAGGAAGAACTTAGGAAGCAACTAAAAAGTTACTGATTTGATTTTTTTTAAAATAGTTACCTTCTTCAAGGGTCAGAAAAGCTGTTATATATGCCCATATATTTTGGATATTTCCTTTGTATCTGCAAAGGTAGCAAGATCTACTCAAGTACTATCTGTTTCTGAAAAGGATGAGCCAATTTCTTTTAAAAAGGAGGGAAAAAAAGTCCAGAAATACTGTATTTATCATGTGTGAGAAATTTGAGATGCTAATCACAGAAAGAGACAATAGAAAGAATCTCTGAATTGGGAAGAAAACTGGTAAGAAAATGAAGCTTAAATCATGGGGTTGGAACTAAAATTTAAAGCAGCGTCAACTATAATGGAAATGAAGATTTTAGAAGTTTGCAAAGAATTAATCAGAATTGCAGTCAAGCTGTGAAGAGCAGAATTAGATTTATTTATTTTTTTCTAGCATGTTAACAGAAAGGAAAGATCTGAAGTGCAGCTTTGGAGGAAGAATTTGGCTGGTAAGATACTGAAGGAAATCTAGGTATTTTTTCAATGTTGTCTTGCAGCAGAGCAGAAGGAGAGTGTGTGGCGAGTTGCAGGAGCGAATGATGGTAGAGATAGAGATTGTGAGGATCAAAGCTGAATGTTGGCCATGTTGATTGCCCAAAGCAGACATTATATGGACAGGATATCTCTGCAGGGTTAGGAAAAGAAAGGTCTGCACATATCAGGAATGCCAGAAAGGATCTTTTTTGTAGAAATGCTTCTAGTGTACGGTGTAGTAGACGTATTTCCACATAATGAAATGTGGAAGAACGGTCAAAACATACATTAGAGGGGAAGCTCTGTAAAAGCAAAGTCAGGAGCAAATGAAAAATTATTCTGTTGCAAAAGAAATACAGAAGAACGTCGGATAAGCATTGAGAGGATGAAAGATAAATTATAAAGGGGCAGAAAACTGGCACACTCTTCAAAAGTATGTTATAAAAGCATTTTTATAAGTCAATAATATTTTTTTAAAATACCTGAAAATGGTGAAAGGAAGTACCAAGAACAATGTTAAAGTGTTGGAGAGCAGTACTAAAGCTAAGGAGGTCGGTTGTTTATGTTCATGTTTTCTGGGATATTAAAGTTGTTTGAACTGATCCTGGAAAGAGAGAGGGAATCAATATTATTTTGGCTTGACTCATGATATGAATGGGGGGGGAAGTTATTGCTGTATTTCAGAGATGACACTAACAGCCATAAAAATGGAAAAGATAAAATAAATGAGATAACAGTTTAGCCATTCCTTAATGAGATTAAATTAACAGCAAAGTATACCTTGAAATACTAATTCATATTAGAAGAGAAATGATGACAGAAAGAAGGGAAGAACATGGAGACAGAAAAGCATGTGAGAGAACAGACAAAATTGAGAGGAAAGGAAATAAGTAATGTGGAAAGAGAAAAACTGTAAAAATCCCAATGTTTCTCTGATTCTGCATTCCTCACAGGCCCATACTTGTTTCTTCCTTATCAACCCGCTTTCATTGTCCACTCTAATCTTTCTTGGGTGTAAGTTTGTCCATCTGGAATATAAGAGATGGCTAACTAGAACAGATTGAGTACTTCCAAGGCCTGAAGGAAAAGTCTTATTGAAGTATCTTTTTGTTTAAGACTTGAGTATTGTGTGGAAAAGTAGAGACAAAGTAAGAATGGGAACAGGGTAAGAGGAATAATAATAAAGGGCTTTCCTTCCTACAGTATAAAACAGTTGGAATCCAGATAATCAGTAAAAATGCAGATAATGCAGTTCTAAAGGTGCTCTGTTACTATCAGACACAATTGTTCGGTTTTTTTTTTCTCAACCCACCAGTAGCGAGTGTTGATAATTTTGCTGGATCAAGTGTCAGTTAATCAGGCATCAGTCACTGAAAATTGCTTGATAATGCTTTGGAAAATGAGGATTAGAGAGAATGAACCGAATTGTAATCATTTAGTTTCTGGCATAGAAACTGAAGTTAAACTTTCCTGTTTGCTTTAGTGATCTTGGCATTAGAATTATGCTTTTATACTAACTTTTAGTTTTGCTTTATGTTTAAAGTTGAAGTTGTGATGCATGCTTAAGAACAAGAATTATAGGGGTATCAAATTGAAACTGCAGTGTGCTTCTCTGACCTTTACTTGTCTCATTAAATTTTGGCTTTATATCTAATATGATATGTGACATCTTGCTTTAATCTGAGCTCTTGCAATCTCTCCAAATGATTGGATCCATTATATTAAATCTATAAAATATGAATACATGCAACTGCGTGCAGTTCATAAATAATGTATTGGTTTAGAGTTCTGCCAACAAACTAAATTCAGATTCATGAAGATGGTATTGTTCTACTACTCAGGTTCTCTCTGTAATTTTAATTAAGAACGTGCCCGTCTAACAATGGACATTGATTTGGAAGGGAAAAAAAAATCTGAATCTTTTAATAGGGCTCATGACTTTGCAGTATCTAAACCAAAAGGCTTACATGTGCAGAGAGGGCAAGTGCTGCTGACCAGGCCGAATTTGCATGATTTTTATCAGCATTTATTTTCGTTTTGAAATGCTGAGGTTAGAACTGCAAGAAGTAGTCTTTTGAAGTTTTACCTTTTTAACACAAGTGCTGGGTTTCAAGTCTAACTTGATAGAATTTTATAACTTGGATTTTAAACTACACGATCTTGTCAACATACAGCCCATTTTCATTCTTGTTTTTCTAGAAGTGCTTAAGAAGAATGCCACATTCTTCATCCTCAGTATGGGTGCTCTTGGTTTATGCTCTATTTCTTAATAGCTTATTTTTTATTCTAGCAATTCTGCTATTGCTGTGGATCTAACTTAGCAGCTAGAGAGTGCTGTATTCCATTGTTTGTTCATCCTTGGAAGAACTGTGGAATTCTCATTACACAAGTTTTATTAGTAGTGATGCCGTGTGAACTTGGAAGAATGTAACTTGGCACATCTCAAGTTGAATTTGTAAGATTGGCAGATAAAGGGAAAACAAAAAAAATTTGGGGAAGCTTTCACATAGATACTCCTGGGAATTCACAATAGTATTTTTATAAAACACACCTGAGAAAATCATGATGACTCCCTTTTCCTTTCTGCACTACTTCTGGCTATCTAATTGTAACCTTTTGGGTTTTTATGGCTGTTCCACTGTCATCTATACATCAGGGAAGTAATGACACTTTTCCAGTATCAGCTTGTATTTCAAGGGCTTGTAACTTCATCCCAATTTTTATTCTTCAGTTATGATTAACTTGATCTGTTAATCTGAAGTGATTTTGCTTTTTAACATTCTAATAAACTGATAAGTTTGAGAATTTCATTTTGAAAAATGAACAGATTCATGCTTGTTTATAAAAAATGGTATGTGCTGAAGGCTTAGATGTGTTTCAGATTTTTACTACTTGTTATGTAATTAGCCAAACCTTGGATTTATATCAAGCATGTGTCTATGGAGTCAAGTCATGCTTAATCCAAAAATAGTACGTAAAATTAAAGATTTATCTATGAAGAATACTTGTAGGCAGAACTGCATTTTAGAAACAATATAAACTGTAATCTTGTAAACACATAACTAGCTTCATTGCAACTGGTTCCATGCTTTTAATGTTAAGTTTATATATATTTGCCAAGTAGTACCCTTGGCTAAACAGTACTTTTTGTATGTAAGCTACGAAGTGCATCATACATCAGCTCTTCAGTGTTCAGTCATTTAGTGATTTCCTCCTCACTTTCCTATCAATCTGTATAAATGGGCATATAACTAATACATTTGATCTTTTCCTCACTTGTGAAAATTTCTGCATTACTTCTGTACAGTGGATTAGACTGAGGCATAGCAGGAAGCAAGGCTTGGCTTGAGCAAGCCTCAAAATGTACTGAATATGCATAACTGGGAGAGAGGTAATGGAAAGGCTATCGGGGACGTCACCCCAAGCGTACTCTCCATTTTTTCATATTAATGCAACTTTGATGGAACTGTCTTTTGTTTTTATGGAATCTCACACCATCAAGTAGAAGTTCTCTGTTTTGCTTATTATGGGCTTAAAATCAGTTATGTGACAAATACCTTTCTCCAAAAACTGTTTCTGGATTAGCACTGCAAGAAAGTGGAAGCAAGTCCCCTAAACAACTTTTTCCTCCTACTTAGTGAAGCAGAGAAGGTTTAGCTCTGTATTTTTCTTTTGCCCAAAAGGAAATAGGTCTTTTTTTTTTTTTTTTTTTTTTTTTTTTTTTTTTTTTTTTTTTTTTTTTTTTTTTTTTTTTTTTTTTTTTTTTTTTTTTTTTTTTTTTTTTTTTTTGAGAGGGTTAGACTCTCTGCTTCCTGAACCATTTGGATCAGAATGTTAAATTCCTCAGAGTTAGTTTTGGCCTTGTGCTTGATATTTCTTAAGCAACTCTGCTCAGATGGGCTTGATGGCCCCTGCAAACATATGTTTCCAATATTTTCAATAGTTCAATCCAGCTTTCAAGAAAATCTACAGAAAAGATCTCTGAACCATTTTCTGTTTGGTAGGATTTATAAACTTGAGGGTTGCAGCCTCACCTTCTCTCCAGAAAACAATCTTGAGGTGTGTGTTTCCTTCCTGGCCGGGTCCCACATGTGTCTTCCGTGCTGCCCTGGTGTAGCATTCCACAGAGTGGTTTTCTGTCAGCACTGTGTGCTGTCCTGCAAGTCACATTCCTGCTTCTCAAACCTGTTCAACGTAAAAGAAGATAAACCAGAGTAGGGACTTACAGTTAATGTTTTATTTATACTTTACTAAAATTTATATGCCACTAGCCAATAAGGTGGATATCTTAAACATCCGTCCCCCGTGCTGTGTGCCAGTCCTAATGAATGAGACGTGTGCTTGGAGAATGAGTAACGAAACATGCTTCAGAGCTGACAAAAAGAGTCATTTAAGTTTGTCTCTCTGGAAATACAGCAGTTGCTATTCCTGCTATGGCAAAGATGATGTCCTGTTGATAGTGTCACAGTGGACCACATGCCAGTAACCTCAGTTTCCTGAGTTATTTGTTCTCTCAAGTGCACTCATGTTCCCAAACTAGGCTATGTCAAACACGACAGTGATGTGACCCTGCTTCTGACAGAACAGACAGCCTTTCCTCATCAGAATTATAATATGCAGCTTGGGAAGCTGGTGTAATTCCTAAACTGATCAGTACAGATGTCAGAGAAATTTTGTAACATTTGAGAGCTGCCTAGATTTTTTGGAAAGCCTTAGAGAAGACTGCTAGACCTTTTACTCATCTGTACCTAAGATAATTTTCAAAACCTTATTTGGAGCTATCAGGACAGTTCAAAAAAGCAACAAAACAATTTTATCATTATGGCAAACCCTGCAAAAGTCTCAGCAAATTCCGCCCAGATTACAAAACTGGGAACTTTTTAAGGTTTTTTGTGCTTGTGAAGGAAGCCCACAGCTTATTTCTATGGTTATGGGTCAGATGATGAAAGTGAATGATACAGCAGTGCACTGAAGGACCTAACTTTCCAAGGTTACTGATAGTGAGGCTTTTTTTGTGCACACCAGGAGTAGCTGTGTACAACTCTGTGTGTATACTCATAGGCCTGGTCAGATGGTTTCAGCAAATACCAGGATGGTCAGAAAATGAAGCTCTAAAGAATCTGTGGCAGTTCTTTAGATTCTGCAATGCCAGGTCCCTAAATCCCTCTTGAAAATGAGGCAGTTTCAGTTACACCATTGTCAGTTGACAACAGACTTTGTTATGAGACAGATGGTAACTGTTAAGCATTGCAAGACAAATGTCCTTATGTGCATTGCTTTGGCAAGGAATTGAGTGGTTGGCTGCTGGTCACGTGGACTTGTCTGTTTGACGTACCAGAACTATATCCACTTGTTTTTTCAGGTCTTGTCCCTGACCAGCAAGATCAGTAGGGCTGTAGGAAGACTGTCTTTGATATATGTCACATCCAAAATCACTTTAGAAAAACAGTAGAAAGAGTTCTACAGTCACATTCCCCCTAAATCCATTCAGATAGAACCTTGAAATTCTCTCTTCCTCAGTGCGTTTGAGTGAGCTTCAGAGTACATATGCAGCCTCTGTTCATCCATCCAAAATTGTAATTTATTTAAATGATTAGAAACTGTTTCCATATTCCAGAGTAATCAAACATCAGTCACCCACATGGAATCAGAAGGCACTATATAAATGGTAGCAGTTGGTTTTTTCTGGGTGTGCAATTCAATTGCAAGCTGCTTGACTCAGCTTATATGCCTGTTTAGCTATGTTAGCACCATGTTTTGGAGCTGTAAAAATTTTGTCAGATTTTTCAAAAGCACCAAAGGAATTTGGGCTCTGTCCCTAAGCTAAGGCCCACCTGAATGACATTGTTTTTTGGGTTTGTTTTCCCCTGAGCCAATGCCAGCTCTAACTTCTAAGACATGCTATGTGTGAGAGTAATATTAATTAGCACTTTATGCTTATCCTGTATTACCTAGCTGTTTCTAGGTAATGCAATAATTAGTGCAGGCTGGGATTTATCCTGAACAAGCAAACATCTGGAAGTATCAGTGAGGCATATTGAGGGAACCTGGTTCCAAGGGTGCCGTGCTGTGAACCCTCCATCCTTTCTGTATGCAGAGTGACAATGGGACTTTCTCAGAATCTTTTGCTCCGTGAAGCTCTTCATGCAGTGGTGGGCTCATGGCTTGACTGACATTTACTTGACTCCTTCCCATTAGTTGACACTGGAAGGCGAACAACTGCTTGATTTGGCAATCTCAGAAGAGAGGATAAATCCCTGTGCTTCACTGATATTAATTTGGCGTGCCACTCAAGCCTTGGGAGCTCGGGAGCTGATTTATCCTTAGCAACTCAATAAGTTACATAACTACATCTTTAGCAATTAATTAATGTTAAGTGATGTGATACGGTGGGGAGTTAATTGCCCTGGAAATCTGAAATGCCAAGTTACAGGGGTTTCTTGCACGACTCTGGAATACTTCCTGTTGAAAATGTACTTTTTTTTTTTTCCCCTGAACAAAAACAATAGAAATCTTGCTGTTAGCTAAGAACTCTGTGCAGGTTTTATAATATATTATTCTTAGAGGTCTTGTGCTTTCCTCAGAAAGTTTAAATATATAAGTTCCTTGCACAGTTATTCGATATATTCACAGGTTTGTTTACTAAACCCATTCTTTTCTCTCCTTCAATACTTTGTGCTCAGTCCAAGTGCATGTATGTCTGATTTTCTACTTTTGCTGCTAACTTGCATTGTGGCCATGTAATAAAATAGTATACCTTTCTCTTTATTACATATGTGATGGAGGTAATAATGGTTTATGAGAACAAAAATTTAATATAGTAATTTAGTCAGACTTTTTAACAGTGCAAAGGGCAAAAGACTGTTTTATCGGGAGGTACAGTAGGGCTTTTTTTAGGACCCTGAGCATGACTTGAAAGGAACCTGTAGAATTGTCCTACCAATCACATCATCAGACTGTGTTTTAATGGCTTTTGCAGTGACTAGCTTATGTGCTACTCTATCCAAAGGAAAGATATGGGATAATGCAATGAACTCCCAATAGGGAAGTCTTATCCTAGAACTACTCCATTAGCAGTTGACTTACACTCTGACCCATTAGAGTTGGCCTGTAGGTAATCTTATTTTTGATATATGTGTCTAGCCTTTAAAATAAAAGAACTTTGTAAAATTTGACCTCATTGATATGCATTGAGTTTCACAGTTTTATTATTCTTGCTGCAAAATAGTATTTGGATGAATTTGACCTGTTATCATCTTAAACAGCTGTAGTAGAAAATGTACCAGAATATTTACCCCATATTGCTGGGGTTCTGTTCAAAACGGTCACAAGACCTGAGGGGAAAAATATGCCCCTTGTAAACTTTGAATTTGTTAAAGCACAAAAACAGATGAAGCAGCTCCACTTAGTTTCTTGTTATTTGTACTCTGTCAAGTACTGAAAGTTGACAGGTTTGTATTCAGTTCAAATGCCATGCTTGTGTTCTGCTTTAACTCTGAGATGGTTTGTACTTGTGAGTGAAGGAAGGGTCCTTTATGCCTACCAGCTGGATTCTGCATCCTTTTTCTGGGTATGCACAGTACCTATCTTGCATTCTTCCTCCGTCCTCACACATGCCACAGTATTGGGACTAACTCACAGAATCACAGAATACGCTGAGCTGGAAGGTACCCACAAGGATCATCAAGTCCAGCCCTTGGCTCTGTGCAGAACCATCTCCAAGAGTCACGCCATCTGCCTGAGAGTATTATACAGATGCTTTTTGAACTCTGTCAGCCTTGGTGCTGTGACCACTTCCCTGGGGAGCCTGTTCCAGTGCTCAACCACCCTCTGCGTGAAGAACCTTTCCCTAATATCCAACCTAAACCTCCCCTTGCACAACTTCAGGCCATTCCCTTGGTCCTGTCACTGGTCATCACAGAGAAGAGATCAGTACCTGCCCCTCCTCTTCCTCTCATGAGGAGGTTGTAACTGCAATGAGGTCTCCCCTCAGTCTCCTCTTCTCCAGGCTGAACAGACCCTCAGCTTCTCCTCATGCGACTTCCCCTCAAGGCCCTTTTCCATCTTCATTGTCCTCCTTTGGACACTGTCTAACAGCTTAATATCTTGCATTGTGGTGCCCAAAACTGCCACAATATTCAAGGTGAGGCCACCCCAGTGCAGAGCAGAGCGGGACAATCCCCTCCCTTGACCAGCTGGTGATGCTTTGCCTGATAGCCCCCAGGACAGGTTGGCCCTCCTGGCTGCCAGGGCACTGCTGACTCATGTCCAACTTGCCATTGACCAGGACCCCCAGGGCTCTTTCCGTGGCACTGCTTTCCAGCATCTCTTTCACCAGCCTGTCGAGGCATCCAGGGTTGCCCCATCCCAGGTGCAGAATCCAGTACTTTCCCTTGTTGAACTTCATATGGTTGATGATTGTCCAGTCCTCTAATTTGTTTAGCTTTCATCAGTGTCTCAAGTATTTCAACTTGTTTGCTTCTACAGTTTTATTTTTTCTATTTTGCTAATAAGAAGACTACTCTGATTTAGTAGAGCATCTTTAGGAGTTAGATGCAGACTGTTTAGAATACAAGACAAGAATAAAGACATTCTTTATATTACATACTAGTCTGTATGAGACTAGACTTAACAGAGTTAAGTTTAGATATCCTACTAAAGTGAAATTACTACACCCAATTATACTGAGTTTCTTCTTGATGTTATTGTCTTACAAATAAACAAATTCAAGAAAATTATGTACTCCTGTTCTGTCTGAGGCAGCACTAATGTGTTGACATATATTTGTAAACTGTAAAAACACATCTTTGTTTTATTGTCACTGTAGGATCAATTAACCTGGTTAGTTTGTCTTTTAAAAATACAACCTGAAATCAGAGTAATCTCATATTTTTAGTTTGTAAATAAAATAAAGGGATTTTGTTTTTTTAAGGACAACTGAGAGCTTGCTGGAACTCCTAAGATGAGCTGGAATTTTCTACCTTTCTCATGCATCTCATGTGGAAGAAATTCTGCATGACTGTAGATTAATTTCATAGTCTACAGTAGGTGATTATTAAACAAAAAAGGAAACTTGTGGACTTAAATGTTTAACATTGTTAATATTTATTATTCAAGTTTTTGAAATACTTTAGGTACAAGTAGAGACTATGGTGTGTGTGATGGATGAAAAAAGCTAACTTTTGTGCGGCCTCAGCAGTTCTCATCTATGATGTTAAAATGGGTCAGCTTATTCTGTAACAGCTGCTGAATTGCTGCAATCTACAGGCCAAAATACTGAGAGAATATAGGTGCTGGTTTATTTTAATTTACCAGGCTGTCAGCTGCAGTAGCGCAGTAGATACGTCATGAGCCAGCTGAATTGTTCCTGCAGTGAGGGCAAGGGTTCCTGGGCAAAGGATCAGTAGTCTGCTGGTTGAACATCAGACTACTGCTCTCTCATGGAAATCTGTTCCTGCTCGTCAGTCAGAGCTCTGTGCCTACATAAGAGCCCAGAAAATCAGCTCTTCCTCTCTAGAGGATGCACATTACAGAAGTTCATCTGGATCGTTCATTATGTCCAGCTATGTCTATATGGGCCCCTGCACTGTTATGAGAGGAAATTTTATCTCAGATTATTACATCTTCTGTTTATGAATATAGCTAATGATAATTGCAGGGTAGTCCTAAGTTTAACATTAGCCTAATTATAGTAACTGAAGAATTTGGATCCCTAAATTAATTTTGTCATAGTTGTCATATGTGAAATGCAGGTGTCTTGATAATGTGGTGATATGTGTTACCTTTTAAAATTGCTTTGAAAAGTTGCTAAATATTGCTGCTTATAACAATCTGCCCTCCTCCCATTTTATAAATGACATAAAAAGATAATGCATGATTAACCAAGTCTTTAGGGATTGCCTGCCTTGTGAAGTTTTTTCAAGTAGTTTTTTCAAAACGTGCTTGAATTGAAATATACAAAATGCAAGGAAGTTAACACTGCAGGAGTACACTTATGCTACAATTATACCAAACACTAAATTATTATATCTCTAATTGTGTTTTTTAAACAGTTATACGCTTTACAATACATTAAAAACATTTGGTTTTCAAAATAGTTTTGAAATTTTGTGGTGTTTTCTCTTGTCCAGTGATAATTGCCCATAGGAGACAGATCTTTCTTTGGAATCATGGAACTGAAATCTTGCATCTCAGAAACAGCGACTGTACATTCTGTTCCCTTTTCAGAAGGAACTGGTTGTGGAGAGCACTCTGATCCTTGTGAGTCCCTTCCAGCTCAGAATATTCTGTGATTCTATGAAGTGAGACTCATTCTTTTCAGGAACTCTTAATATATTAAAGAGAAGAAAAGCACGTCTATCGAAGGCAAAGAAATTATTCTCAGATAATTAGTCTCAAATAAGCAGTTGTCTGGGTATTTGTGTATTTAGTTAAGTTGTTCATATCATAACCTTTTAGTTTTTTTTATTACAAGCTGATCCATGACCCTCCAAACTGGGCAGTTTATCAAGCTCTGTCATCACTATTGATGAAGATGTATCTACTTTCCAAAGTCTTTGCAGTAATGCTGTAAGAAACTGCATGGCTTGTTTTCCACCAAGCCTGCTCTAGGATCCAGAGAATGAGCCAGGACTGATGGGTCACAAATAAGGGCAAGTTGGCAGGAATCAAAGGAAAATTTTCTCTTTCTGCTACCCTATTTCTGGTATGGTTGGATAATGGCTTTATGTATGATACGTACAATTTTTTCAGAAGAACTAACATGATTTAAAAAGCTGTAGCAATGACAGTTTTTAAATTTACATACATAATGTAAATTTGAGCTTTATGCTGAGAATGCTGCTGTGAAGTAGACCAAGTGTGATTTTCTGTGACAATCTAACTGTGTTAGAATTTTAGACTAGGTGACTCAAAGCTGCCCTGCTAAAAATAAAGCAGGTTTTAGTTTTAAAATCTCAACTGTACACACAAATTCTGAATATATATGCAAATTTAAAAAAAAAAAAAAAAAGGCAAGCTTTTGTCTGTGACAGATTTTTTTATGGTACTTTATTTAACTCTGACATACAGTTCAAAGGTGTTACATACAGTTAAAGATGCTGAGAATGAAGATACTTAAAAGAATGGGTAACTGTGACCTGGTCACATGAAGCTACCTTTCTGAGAGACCCCTATGTCAATAGCTCTAATATTTTTCTTGCAAATAAAAGAACCTCTCAGCAACAATTGGTGAGGCAGTGCAGGCTTGTTGTGTGCATGTTAAGTTTTAGAATCAATTTAAAGATTAATAATTAAATTCCAAAGCAGCTTCACTTACATAATGGAGAATGGCATGGCATGCTTTATTACATATGTTGAGGCATAGTAGTTGAGCATGTTCTAAGTCAAGCAAGCAAGAACATGGGTGAGATGACTATTTTTTTAATGACAACATAGTGGAGTGAGATGGCATTTTAGATTCTCTGTTTTACTCTTCTAATTTTTCCCATCCATTTTTTGAAACATATTAATGAACGATTTTGTTAGTCCTGTGAAGATGAGCTTTAATTAATCTTTCTTTTCTAGAAGATATTGGAGGAGAGAATTTGACCATGATCTGATCTGGGTTCTTGTCAGATTTTTCTCATTTAATCAGCATTATGAGAAGTGTGTAGTTTTTAGGATGCTTTTAGACAACTGGAATCAGGCTTTTGACTATGAAAAAATAAATCTGTTCCATGAAAGGCACAAAAAATTTATTTCTAACTCATGCTCTAAACAGACCACTGAGGTTGAACTTCTCTTTTATAATTTGTCTGGCTTAACAAAAAGTGACCTCTTCCACTTTTTGTGATCCCCTTCCTTGCCTTTTTTTGCAGTCATGCAAAGGACACCAAATATTCCCCATTCTAAATCTATGATTTAAAATTATATGGGTGAGGCAGCTAAAATACAAAAGTTTCAAAAGAAATTCCATGCTGTTTTGTTCTTTATAGGGCTTTTTAAATAGTTTTGCTTTGTAGTCTAGGGGTTTGAAATGGCTTCTGACCCTAGACAAACTCTGTGCAATTTCTTCTTCACCCTCAGATCTCTGCAAGTGTTTGCTTTGGATTTGTTCTCTGATACAAGCTCACTGTATCTCGTAGGAATCTGTAATCTTCTCTTGTTCTCCAGCTTTGCTGTTGCTTTTCCTGCCTTTTTTTCCGTATTCTGATCTTGAAAAAGGAGCATCCCTTTTTCCAAGGGAGCCACTCCATGTTATTAGCAGGAAAGTAGAAATACCTTCTAAAAGCAGGACTGGGAATGCAGTGGCAGGATCCAGCCGTCGTTGCTCCGGTCAGTGGCAGTAATACCAGACTAAGTTGGGTAACTCTGTATTATGGGAATTGACATCTTTGTTGCATGAGCTGTCTGGCACGGAGTCTTTCAGACCTCTGTTTTCTTCTTCATGGTAGTTAGAATTCACATGAAACCCCAGGGGGTTATCAGATATTGCCAGTATGCAGACATGAAATAATTGTATGTTTCCTTTAAGTCAGTGCAGTGAGCATCAAAAGCTTCTGAAAAATCTGAACATAAATGAAAATCAATATATTTGGACTGAACTTAGTGTAGAACTGATACCAATGGAAAGATGAAACCTTTGCTAGAAGTTAGTGCTTCAAATGTCGCACTTTGTTAAAAATGATGTGCAGCTTATGATCTTCTTCACTCTAGGACGGAGCTTTTTAAAGGTTCTCTTTATTGACTGCAAGTCTGTGCTGTTACTCTGACGGATACAGATCTTACCTTTGAGACTTGCATGGTTGTTTACTCGAACAATCGTGTGCCTAGAAAATAACTAAAGCTTAAAATAACGCTATCTGGTGCAGAATGTAGCAACTTGAGGTTCGGCTGAAGGCTTCAGTTCTGAACTACAGTTGCACTCTGTTACATACTGAAACTGGTGCCAAATAGCAAACCTGACTGCTCTGCCTGGGGGGCCGTGTCACCTGTAGCAGTAAAGATCTCTTCCACAATGTCTGTCCTCTTCAGAAACAGGGGAGCTATCAAAAATAACAACTGCAAAACCTGGAAATAAGTAGTCAAATTTGGAGATAGAAAGAAGTAATTTATAGCTACGAACTCTAATGTATGCATCCTATCGGAGGCCAAATGAGTCAAGTCCATGGAAAGCAACGTGTTTTATGAGCATTTAAATAATTTTGGAACATGGCCTAGATTTTTTTCTGATGATCAGCCCTCAGAAATTTTCTTGCAAGGGAAATTAGCGGCCTCAAATCTTCTGAATCACCTGTAAGCTTTCAGTGGTGACAGTAAATCCAGGTAACTGTTTATGATAATGGTCATTTTTATTTCTGCCTGTCTAAGAGTAAAATAACTACAGACTCAAGCATAAAACAAGATAAACATAGTAAGGAGTCCAGACAAGACTGAAGGACGACTGAGGGGAAAATAAAGACTTCTGAGTTTGTTTTTCTCGGAGGGTTTTTTGTGGGTTTTTTTTTGGTTGGTTGGTTGGCTGGTTTGATTTTGTGTATTGTTGCTGTACCTTTAGAAATATTTAGCTCTGTGATTAGTCTACAAGATAAAAATAGTTGTTCCTAGGGAAGTGGAGCATCTTTAGTGGAATACTGTCAGGCAATTTTATTTTACGTACTTTGACCTTTTTGGGTCTCATTCTCTACCTGTCTCTCAGTGTATCATGTTTCTTGTGCACCCACCAAGTTCTCATGAAAGTGACAGTAGGAAGGTAAGTAGTAGGTGACAAAAGTCAGCTTTTACTGTAGAAATAACCTTTCTTTCAAACACTTCCAGTAAAAACTTTGAGAGAAATAAAGAGATTTACAGTAGGGATTGGTCCACAACACTGCAAAATTTCTCCAAAATGTTCCTGGGCTCAGCATTCTCATTACTGACGTTATCTGTGATACTACAGCATAATTATTTAATCACGGTAGCAGATTAACTTGCATCTGCTCATACGTTGGGGTTTCTTAGGTAATGGAACAAAACAATTGAATGTTTTTATTCAAATCTATTGCTTTCTTCACTTTCAAGACTGTTGGCGTCTATTTCTTTATTAGGAAATAAAATAAAACATCTTGAGAACACAAGTAACAGCTTTTTAGTGTGTACCAACTTGCTGTCCTCAATCTAGTGTGCTGTGTGTAGGTGTTGTAACAGTTTCACATCTGTGATTGATCTTGTACATGGCATGTGGTGCATTCCCTTGACACCCTGCAGTTAAGGTGAGGCTTCCAGCTAGGGTAGCTTTGCTTCTGTTGCTAAACGCAGACCTTTAACGCCTGTTCCGTGTTGTTTGGATTTGGGGTTTTTTATATCATATTTTCTTTGTGTAAGTTGAAAACTCAATCTTCAGTATGACAAAATATAATTTAGGGATATATTAAACCTCTATTTTAAACTGTGATATATTGGTGATTAAATGGGTAAGCTTGATTTGAGGCAATGCTTTTGAATTACAGCAAGTCAGCATCTGCAGAAACTCTTGACATTTCCACAGAGACCAATAAAGTAGAAAAGGAAAATGGAAAGAGTTTTATTATATTAATACTTTAAGTATTTGTTTTTATCTGAATAAATAGAAAACAATCTGTTTACAAATATGTATTTTAAGAAGAAATCAGTTGTTATGCACCTGCTACCTAGTCTTCCCTTGTTCCTGTGAATTTCAGGAAGTATCACCTCATTCTTCACAAAAACATTGTTTTGTGAATTCACATAAAAATTCATAAACTGTAAAAACCCCATGCCAAAATATGAGCTACCTTGATAAGATACCTATTTAATTGCATTACTCCAGCCTTTCATGAGGGAATTAATGAGTCCCAGTCAGCAGATACTACACTTCTGCTAGGGTAATATTATTTAATACAGTGAACGTCAGGGCAAGTTTTTTTCAGTTTTGGAGCTTTAGGGTTTTTTCTTAAATAAGAGTTGAACCAGCATGGTGATGAAAATGAAATACAGGATAGATGAGTATTTAAATATCTCATTCTGAAAATTCACTGGAATATAAAGTTTTAAATATCTTCTAATAGCAATGAATTCTGAAGTTAGGTTTATTTCAAAAGTACTTTTAAGACATTTCAGGCAGGCTTCTATGTATTTCAGTCTTTAATTTGGGCACTGCAATAATGGAGCTTCAAAGTTGTGAACTAGGCATTGACAAATACAGGGTTTAATTTACATAAAATTGTAATCCCATTACTCCTCCCTCTGCATTTCTCAGGGTTTTCTATCAGTATAAAACATAGTGTATCCTAACATGGGTGTAAGAATCATAAATGTATTCACACTCTGAAATACTTAGTGTTGCTATTTACTAGAGGAAGACTAGTATCTATTGGTTTGAGGAAAAAAATACAGAGAAACTTTTTCCTCTGTCAGAAAATTAAGTTTCAGTGGTGTTTTGTGACTCTTCACACTTTCAGCTATGCCTTTGTCAGGAAATACTCCTTCCTTTCTATGAAACACCTAAAGATTTTCAAGAGCCTTTACCAACTGAGCCAAATTTGACAGGGTAAGAAAGAAATTGATACAAGTACAAAGGAAGTTTGGACATGAGCCGACAACGTGCTCCATAGCCCAGAAGGCCCAGCAGCATCCCGAGCTCCATCCAAAGCAGCAGCGCCAGCAGGTTGAGCGAGGTGATTCTGCCCCTCTGCTGTGCTCTGGTGAGACCCTCACCTGGAGTGCTGAATCCGGAGGAGGACCATGAAGGTGATCAGGGGATCCTATAGGGAAAGGCTGAGAGAGTTGGGATTGTTCAGTCTAGAGAAGAGAAGGCACTGCAGAGCCCTTATTGACCTTATTGTGGCTGTTCAGTGCTTAAAGGGGGCTTATGAAAATTATGGGGGCAAACGATTTAGTAGGGCTTGTACTGATAGGGCAAGGAGTATTGTTTTAAAACTAAAAGGTGGCAGATTTAGACTAGATATAAGGAAGAAAATTTTTACAATGTTAGAGGTGGAACTCTGGGACAGGTTCCCCATAGGTGAATGCGCCATCCCTGGAAACACTCAAGGTCAAGTTGGGTGGGGCTCTGAGCAACCAGATCTAGTTTAAGATGTCTCTGGTTGGACTAAATGACCTTTAAAGGTCCCTTCCAACCCAAACCATTCTATGATAAGCAATAATCAACCCAAGGAATACTGAAGTAGTCCATGCAGTCACTGAAATACAGGAAACCCTTACTCTCAACACCTTAATATGAACTAAAACTCTTGGGTGTCTCCGGTGAGGAAATGGATTTTCATCATGAGGAGTCTTGAGAAAAACCTTGTCAAGCAAAGATACCTTTCTGCACTGTGCCTTGGTTTCAGGGAGATCAATGAGAAGTCTTGAATAGAATTAAATGATATTCCCAATTTACTGGATTCATGGTCCACTTTCTTCTCTGATTTAAAACTAAATGGGGAGAGAGGGTTCCTAAACAATGCGGAACAATTCACAACGGTACTGGCACTCTGTGGAGTTTGAGTTCGCTTCTAACAGGAACTGAGTGCCAGAAACTTGTCTGGACTCAGAGACTGAGGTGCAGGGGGAAGTGTGGTGTAGTACTGGAAGTGAAAAAACGCAGAATTAGTCCTGTAATTTAATGTGAATCAAACAGAGTGGCTGTAAACAAGGGGATATCGAAATTTCACTTTCATTGGGTTAGTATTGCCTGAAAGTTAGAAAATAAAACATTTTGCAATGTTTTCTTCTTTTCAGTACTTTAAAAACATCGTTACTGAAATGAATAGAGGTATAAAGTGGCATTCTGTGATTGTCTTTAAATATTAAAGTTGCATTTAGATTAAGTCAGATTAGTTATACTTGGTTCAGGTTAGTTCAAACTCATTTTGGAAGTCTCTAAACTGCATTACTGTAGACTTCCTAGAATTATTAAAAGTTGTGTTATAATTGTTGTGCATTCTTTATTTCAAAAGAAATTACAGAAGCATCTGAATATATGCTGTTAAATGCTTTTGAAGTGATATTCACTGTTTAGAATATTTAAATAACTAATGAATCCATTTATAATAAAACATGTTTTGAAAGAGTATGCAAAATTAAGCCTGATAAAAGGAATAGGCTTTTGTGTTGTAATCTCATATTTCATCATACTTTTTGGAACTTGCATGCTACAAAAAGGATGTTTTAAATTAAAAGTAGTATTTGTGGTTGCTTGAAAGTCCTGAGAAAAAAACTACTTGGATGTTAACAGAAATGGAATCCTGTTGCTATTTTCCATTTCATGCATGCTAAGTCAAGAGTGTAATATCTAAGTATGCTACAGGGAATTATTAAAATTATACAGTTATTTCCTAGCCAAAACTCAAAATTATCTGCTAGCTTTCTTGCTGTAATGTAGTGCTTAAAAATATGTACAATCTAACAGGAGTTAAAATGGAGATGGTTTCCAGCTTTTAAAATAATTCCCATTTGGTTGCAAATTCCACTGCAATTAGAAAAGGCAGTAACAATTTTTAGTTAAGACATAGAAGAATAGATCTGATTTCCAAAAGTGCTGTGTATCAGCAACTCTGAAGTATTTTAAATTCTAGCCAGAAGCATAACATAATTGATATTTATATTATCGGGTACGGCAGCATTCTCAGCACTGTCATTTTGCTTGTAATTTTCTCCTTGCTTGTAAAATTGTCTTATTTATTATTTGCACTTTATTCTTAATCAGTTTTGCTAATGTAGTAAAAACATTGAAATGTTATTATATGATTAGCAATTTTCCACTATATTAATCCAGCATTACATTATACTGTGTGGTGACAATAATGATTTCTAATGTGGTAATGAGAGAGAGTTATTAATGCGTCCCAATATTTAATAGTTTTTTAATTGCAAGATGGAAAAATATTTTAAGTTACCATAACCAGCTGTATTAGTGGCAAGATTTGCAAAATGGTGAGATCTGGGACATTAAATTGTAAAGATGTACTTTGAATGGAACAGTCTCCATCACTGTAAAGCATTTTGGCTTTATGCTTGTTTTCAGGAATCATGTGGATATTCATAGGATATTTTTTCCATAGATTAAACTCAATATTAATATTGACAAATAGAGGAGGACTTGCGGGTTTAATGCATGTTAACCAGTATGCATTAAATGGGTATGCAATACACTTTTTTAATGAGGAAGGTGAAAAAATCTGTGGTGTCCAGCTGGGAAAATTATTTAAAATAATTAACCTCTTATAGCCATGACATAGTACAGTAAAATAGCCACAGTGCAAACTGAGATCTGCACGTTGTCAGGAACACAGATTCAGAAACCAGCGCAAAACAAGTACTAAATGTTATAAGTTATTTATCCAACTCACTATGGAGTGGACTCTTACGTTCAGTAAATCCTTTAAGAAGTGTTGGAGGTGCTTCAAAATTCAGAAGTTAGAAATCCAAATGGAGCTTCTGACCTTCTTTGTGTGTATGTGCATGCATGGATGGAGCAGGTTTCTTCTGTGTTTGTGTGTTTGTTTAAAAATGTTGCAAATAAATAGTTTTAAAGTGGTTCTTAATAAGTCTATGCAAACAATCGAGAGTTTACTCTGTTTTTACTTAAAACATTTTAAGTTTCACCAAAAAAATTTCCATTTCATTTCAACAGTTTTATAGATAACTTGAAAAATTGCAGGGAAAGTGTAAAAAAAAAGGGAAAATAATTATACTCAGTGGGGGAAACAAGTGTATTTTCATATACCAAAGTATTATACACATGTGTAAGCTAATGATACAATGTGTACTGGCAAGTATGTTGACAAAAAATCTTATTACAGCAGCAGTGTGTTAAGCTTCAGATGGAAAAACACACTGTAGAAGTAGAAAATATTTAGCCCTACAGGTAGTATTATCAATGAAAATCAGCACTTGTCCAATGCTCCAGGTCACATTACTTCTAGAAATTAAGTTTCCTGTAAGTCTCTCCAGTACAGTGATTTTGGTATTGGAAAGCAGCAAAGTCATCATATAAAAAGTAAAAATACTGTACTTATGCATTCTTAGGTGTAAATTGTCCAGCAGCAAATGTGTACTGTTTTCCTCAGACCCTTTTCAAATCAACAGTTTAGTTTATGAGGTAGTGTTAATGACATATTAAAGAAAATTCTTCTAAAGGTTCCACTGGAGTGACTTGCAGTTTTATTACCCAATAAAAACAGTGAGGCTTCTAACAGGGTTCTTATAACGGAGAATTTTGCATAATATAACTGTCACTTGAAGCCTGTATTTATGAAGATGAGGGCAGTCCTGTAATAAGTAAAGGATAAGCTTTTACTAATTTTGCATCTGCTACAATTAAGAGATGGATTTAGATTCACTTTGTGTAGCATGTTGTAAAACAGATTCTGTGAATGAAACTGAAATGTTTAGCCTGCTTTTATTACGTGTTTAAATAGCATAAGGAATTGACATTTTCAGCACACATGCTTTTAAATATAGATATTGTTCTCAGCAGTTAATTTAAATACACTTCTTTGTCTCAGTGATTTGCTTCTAGCAAATGTATTGTGTTCTCTTCAATTTTTCTGTGTGTAATATTCAGTGGAAACTTGCTCATATCATTTTTGAAATATTCTTTTCCAAAAGAAACAATTATAGACCTATAACATTGCAAATGCCAGCATTGCTTGCATCACTATTGTGATGGTTTTTAATCCCCAAATTTCTATGAGCTTACCACTGCATTTTATCAAAAGAAAAAATTGTTCATACCTGCTTCAATTTTTTTTCTTTTCTTTCCTTTTTTTTTTTTTTTTTTAAACTGCTCTACTCAGTTCTACATTAAAGGAAATATTTCAGGTTATGGTTGACATTCTATGGTGAGATCAGACAATCTGGAATCATAGACCAAATGTGGGTTTCCTCTCTGAAATTAATGAATAATAGCATTGGTATAGTGACACCTCTAAGCTTCTTCTTCTTATAACATCTGCTTTCTAATGTGTATAATCTGAGTTATTTAAAATCCTCTTAAAATAGCACTCCAACTTTTCGTTAAGTTTTGTATTATTTCAGGACCTCTTTTAGATGGAAAGGCTTAAAGCAACAGCACTAATGAGATTTGATGTTTAGGTGCTACACTGACTGTAATGATGTCGCAAAAGTTGGGAGCGTTACTTGTTAGTGTCCTGTTTCAATAATGCATATTTGCTTCTGCTTTACAGCTTTCTTTTGCCCACCTCCATAGTTAAAAACACTTCTCATGGTGTTGAATCCCTAGTTAGAAAGCCAGAAGCTCCCACAGAAACAGATGAGCTATCCCTAACAGAATAAATGCTCATGAAGGTGTCCTGGAAAAGCTTTAGCTGCCTTATCAAATGGGCTTGAGTTTGTCTCGTGCCATCTCTTTCAGGTGTTCCTTTACTGTCACAGATGAAGTATGGAATGTTAGTTGTATTTTGATTTATTTCTTAAAAACTACTGATGAATTCTCATTGTTTCTCTTCATGCATATATATTTTCCATTTCCAGGCAAAAAAATTTGCAATACTTTTCTTTTGGATATTAGGGGGAGAAGGTAATTTGTGAGGTTCTATACACAGTTAACAAAAGATATATTAACAAAGTTTTAGAACAGTATACATAATTTTCACCTTAATTTTTGCCTTCTGCGTCATAAGTGACAACACTGCAGATTTTTGGATGTTCTTTTCCCTTTTCAGTGGTTGGATTGTTCTTGTGCACTGTGATAATGTTAGATGTGGGTGGACACCTTTTCTCAGATCTCATGGATAAGAAATGAGGACATTTAAAAATAGGTGGTTTTCCCCTTGTGTCAAAGGATGATGTTTGAAATTCAATATCTTAACCTATGGTTAAGAATACTGTATATTTATTATTTGTCTGAGAAACTTTCAGATACCCATACATCTCCTTTTGTCTCTGTAGGTATCTAAACATTAGGTTATAAATTAAATTGATTTTACTGGAAAAGAAATATTATTTTCTGTTGTTGTATCAGTATGTCTCTTCTTGCCTAATTATTTTGAGTGTTTTTCCTGTTTGTCAAAAAACCCCAAAACTAATGAACCCTAAAGAACCCCAAACCAGCTTTTATTCAAGTATTGCTCAAACAACTTGACTACCTCATTGTTCAGGCCTACTTTGTTGGTTTGATGGTTCTACATTTACTTACGCTTTACATTTCTCCTCTCATGTCTTACAGTATTTTGTTTGGGTTTTTTTTTTTTTTTTTTTTTTTTTTTTTTTTTTTTTTTTTTTTTTTTTTTTTTTTTTTTTTTTTTTTTTTTTTTTTTTTTTTTTTTTTTTTTTTTTTTTTTTTTTTTTTTTTTTTTTTTTTTTTTTTTTTTTTTTTTTTTTTTTTTTTTTTTTTTTTTTTTTTTTTTTATTTTTTTTAATTAGTGGTGATCATGTGTATGAACAAGAAGGCTGGCTGTTCCCTCAAAGTTTTCTTCCCAGTCTAGTATCTAACTTCAGCAGAAAACTTGGAATTTATCCCTTCTTATGTAATGTATTAGAAAATCTTTGATCATCTTCTCAGTTCTTTGTGCTCTAGTGCATTTTAAGTAGATGCTGGAATAGGGAGTAGCTCTAAGTTACTGAAGTTATAAAAAAGTATCTGGTTGATTTTTCTCAACTCAGCATTTGCATCAAAATGTCTAGCTTGTCTTTTAGAGTGCCCATGAGCTTACCTGGCTCTTGATTTTGTTAATTTTACGTTGTTGCCAGTGACAGAGGAATGTCCCCAGTAACCTATTATGGGTTACTTCTAAAGGTTCATGTACAGTTTCATTCTGTGAATTAATCTGTGAAGTGCCTCAGGACCCTTGAGAGAGCTATACTGAAATAGCCTTTTGACAGAGACTGTTTCCTACTTCACGTCATTTATTTCTGATTGTTCTCTTCTGGGTTTCGTGTACTGCATTTGCAGTGTACTCTACACAGCTGGTGGTCGTTTGTCATCTCATCTGTATTGATCTCCTCGGCTGTGTCAAACAGCTTTCAGTCTGTTCCACCACAACCAGAAGCTGAACAAAATGCAGTTATAACTACGTTCATTTGTCCTGGGATAAAAAATAATGTCATACTCTAAGCAGTGAACCACATTGATTATAGAATTCTTACCTTTTCTGAAGTGTTCTGTATTAATAAAAGAAATATCAAACCTGATAGTTCTAATAGTCAATTGCTACCCTTTAAATTACAGGTACGTAATCTTTCCTTTGGACAAATCCATACAGCCATCAGAACAATAGCAGTGTGCAAATTACAGCTTTTGCAGGAAATCAAGCAGGGAGTATGCAAGTCTCTGTTGTTTCCTTCTATATTCATCTTTGCAATAACAATGTCTCTGCTCATTTTCACAAAACCTTAATTGTCATTCAGAGTATCCCATTTGAGTTCAATTATACGCTCTTAAGGGGAAGGAACCCTGTTAATGTTTATCTGTAAAGCACTGTGTTCATTTATAGCACTCTGTAAGTAGTGATCAATTTTCTTTTATACTCTGCGTTCTGGTTTGTACTAAATCCATTTTAGCAGGCAGTAATTTTTCAACACCAATCTTTCTCGGTGTGTGCATTATTAGTAGTTCAGTAAAAAAACTAGAACAGTGGCATGCAGTTTTTACTTGCTTTTTATCAATTTTATTTCTTAAGTAACATTTTCAAAAGCAGTAAAATTACATATTATTTAAGAACATTGCATACAGGTCAGGATAAATCTTACTTCTTCTATTTTTCCACAACCTGTGTTTTTCATGCACCAATTAAGAAAAAAAACCCACACAATAGGGATATCTGTTTATGCGTACAGGAAAGCCATTTTATTTTCTTCTAGAGGGCCGTATAACAGATCAAAGCAATGAAATGCATTATATTTAATGTCTTCATTTTGATTTTAAGTACTTTTGTATTAAACACTAGAAGTGCAGAGAGTGAATGATAAGTAGCCTATTCATATGGTTACAGTGGAGAAGGAACTGAAGTGAGCAGAAGATCGTGAGTCTCTCTTAGCTTTGCACTGAATATTAAAATGTGAGGAGTAGGAAACCCGCAGGGCTACTAAAAGGGCCACTGGTTTTAACACTGTACATCTGCCACAGTAGGAACTAGCTCTGAAGATTATTAAAGTAGAAATGTGTTTTTCAGTATTAATTCTGATTATGGTTACCTGATGTCACAGAAAATTATTCAAATAAAGTTATGCTGGACATGCTGATTTCAGATCTTGGACTAAGTGAAAAGAGTTCAGATTCACCATAGGTGGTAGCCAAATTGACTTCGAAACTTTTTTGAGTTGTTCTGTGACTTGTACAAAGAATACTGACCACCTGTTTTAGAATTTATAATAATATTTTTGATGATTATTATAATTTAAAAGAATAAGACGAGGTGACATACCCCAGAAATCTTCATGCTGGACATGTTTGCTAGATTCCACTTAAGACCTGTCTAGGAAAAGGCCTGAGGAGTCACAGAGCTGCACATTTCCACATGACACATATCTGACAAATAGGCAGCCTGCTGGCTGTTACTTCCCTGGCTTCTCATGTTTTTCTCTCTTGGTCTTCGCAGATTCTGCCTGAAGTAGCATTCTGGGGCTTTTTATTTGTTGTCTAGCATCCACACAAGTGGACAAGAGCATTTCTGCCACTTAACCCTTCTTCCCATCTTCTGAACCATTTAGGTGTCTGAAGTTGTATTTGGAATTTTAGATGTGTTTTGAGTATGAAATGATTCTTGCATGCTCCTATGCCTCAACTCTAACAATGAAGGTGGAAGAACCTGAATATGTTGAAATGAGAATCAATTGTAGCGATCCAAGTTCTGTAAATCCTCTATGCTGCTGGGAAGTGGAAGTCTGATGCAACCAATTTCTGTTGTGTCAGAGAGTATCACTGCTTATACCATACATGAGGACAGGAGCTTCTCATGGAAAATTTTGTGTTCTCTTCTGGTTAAATGGTCACACAAAAACACTCAAAGCTTCCAAGTGTTGACATTCAATATTTTATCTCTTATCAATATCAGTAGACATTGGAGTTATCTAATGCTGTTGAACATGTAAGTATTTAATACCCAATTTCAGTTATTTAGGCATGTAGGCTTGAAAATATTTATGGGTCTTGATTCACACTGAAGAAACGTTGACAAAAGCTATTTCTGGTAAAAGAAAACATTCTTAAAAATTAAGTTAGTTCCTTCTTTTATGATTGAAAATGTGGCTACAAAGAGTTTTTACAGAGAGGAAAGACTGCTAAACACAGGAACTGACAGTTTCTAAATGTTAGTTGTCAAAAAATAGATGTTTCTGGTCTTAGCAGTTCAAGTGAAATATAGTTGTCCCATGGCTTCTTAGTAGTTAAATATAGCTCTTTTTCCCCAAGGTCCTTTTTTTTTCCCCTGACTGGCAGTGTGTTTTGGGTTATAGCTACTATATATTTGCTTTTCTGATGTATTTCCATGCAGGATGTTACTAAACAAAATATTTGGCAGAATTACTCCTCTGATTTAGCAAGAAAAAATATCATCTGTAGCTAGAGTATTCATATATTCTCCTTGGAAACATTCATTATGGTAGATACCTCAGCATTTTCTGAAGTGTTTTATCAAAGTTTTAAATTCAGAAACAGTAGGTATGGAGATGTCAAAACAGTCATTTCAGAAACTCCTGGGTTACTTGTAGTTTATGGATCGGATGGAATATAATCCATAAGAGTGGTGAGAAGGGAAGGGGAATTCCTTTGCATCATGTGTTCCTTTTGTAAGATCAGAGAGTAGTAAAAGCTTTGTAGAAGTGATAAAGTAGTAATTTAAGATTTTTACGTAACATTGCAGTGGTCCATTTACACTATTTGAAACAGGGTGAGTTTTAAAAGCCAGTGAGGAGCATATGTTGAATGCCTACATAGGTCAAATTTTTAAGTAATGTTTAAGAAAATCCTGCCATTCCAAAATAATTACAATGTAATTTTGTGTATTGTGTGGACAGCTGCTGTTTACAAGAGAGGAAATGTAGTGATAACAGTTAAAAACTGCCAAATGAGAAGGCAGGAGAACTCCACAGACTGCTGTATTTGAATGTACTTCAGTAGAAAACAGAATTTTAAATTGAGGTCTCTAGAAGAAACTTGTTTTCTTGTGCAAGAAAAATATTTGATTAGCACTTATAGTTATTATTCCGTGCTATAAATTGTTTGATACATCCTCTATTACAGCCATACACTAAATTGATAACTTACTGATCTGTTCAAAATTAAAAAAAAAGAAAACCTCAATTGATGTAGATTTTGAATGCTTAGTCTATAGTACATTGCATTGTTTGTGGCCATGAAATCAGTTGCTCAGAAATGCTGTGTATATGCCATGGTTGGAAGGGCACCGAAGTTGCTTTGGAGTAAAATAGATTAAACAAAAGATACTTACTTACTGTGATCTTGAGACCCAGAGGTCAAGGAGAGGTGACATAGCCTGCTTTAAATGTCTCAACTTATGGAGGTTTAACATATCTTAGCTGTTTCTTATTCATTCAGGGGTTTATCTTTAATTGCAGAAATCATGCTAAATTGAGGCATTTAAAAAATCCTAGTAAAAACTTTGTACTTCAGTGTTTTGAGAGTTGGAAGTTGGTTGGTTTTGGTTTCTTTCATTACCATATTCATTTCTTCTCAAGGTGTGTTAATTAAAAAGTTTCTAAGGTAAAAAAAAGTAAAGCCTAAGGTACTTTTAGTTCTGACAGTCACAGTTACTGAAGTATTAAGTTAATATGAACACTTAAAATTAATTTGGCTTCTGGAGGCTTTGTAAGTTGTCAGGCTGCAATCCTGTTGTTCTCAGTAAACATAAAAGATGTCATGTGAGATGGACTATGTACAAGTTGGTCCTTGTTTTGGAATAATTCAGTAATTTAAATTTTCTGGTTAATTTTGCTTAAAGAAAGAGAATTTAGCATGCTATTTAAATGTAAACCTCGTAACTGCCTGAAGAGGAAATTTCATTTAATACAGGACAAGGTTCACTTAATTTGGGGCTGCCTAAAGATGGTTGTACATCTGTGGAGGCTGTAATAATGAATACTTAATGGGGTACATACTCAGTGAATTATTTCGTGGTAGCTACAGGTGTGAGGTTACCCTTCTTTTTGAAAGTAAGACCTAGAGTTGTGTAGATACCACAGGCATTTATGTTTTGTACTCCCCTTCACAGATTTGACAGCTTTATAAAACCTGTCTGATTGGTTTTTTACCCTCCTTTGCTTTTTCTAAAAAGCTGTTCCAAAGTAAATAATATTGTAATCTGTGTTCTGTGTGTTTTCTGGATAATTTGCTTCCATGTTTGTGTAAAGATTCTCCTTTGAGTAGCCATTTTGATGTTTTCACAGAATTGCAGCATTGCTGAGGTTGGTTCTCAAAGCAGGATGAGCCAAAGCAGGTTGCTGTGTACTGTCAGGTTTTGCATGACTTCAAGGATGGAGGCTCCATAGCCTCTCTGGGAAACCTGTGAGAACTTTCAACCACCCTCACAGTAAAAAAGTGTTTTTGTTACACTTAAATAGAATTTCCTCTTTTCAGTTTATGCTCATTGCCTCTTGTGCTCTCACTGGGCAGGTACCCCTGTAAAGAGCTTGAGTCTGTCTTCCATGCTCCCTCCCATAATCTATTTATACACCTTGATAAGACCTCTACTGAACCTTCTCCTGGCTTAACCATCCCAATTTTCAGTCTCTCCTCATGACAGATGTGCCAATCCACTAATCATCTTAGTGGCCCTTCACTGGGCTCAGTGCGGTGTGTCCTGCTGAGGACAGGGGAGCAATCACCTTCCTTGACCTGCTGGCAGAGTTCTTCCTAATGCACCTCCAGGATGCATCAGGAATAGTTGATAGTCTGTCTTGCAAGGGTTCATTGCTGCACCATGTTTGACTCGTCCATTAGAGCCTCCATGTGGGTTTGGTTTTTTTCAAAACAGCTTTCTGCCCAAGCCATCCCGGTGAAGGGGGTTATTCCTCCCCAGGTGCAGGACTTTCCAGTTACTGTTGTTGAATTTTGTAAGTTTGCTTTCGGCCCATTCTCCTGCCTGTTGAAGTCCCCTGCAACCATCTGGTCTATCAACTACTCCTTGCAGTTCAGTGTTGTCTCCAGGTGTGCTGAGGGTGCAATCTGGCCCATCATCCAGGTGCTTAGTGAAGATTTGTTGTCCTCAGTATCAGTCCCTGGGTTGCACCATCAGTCCCTGGTCTCCAGCTGGATTTACTGGACTGACTGCAACCCTTTGAACCCAGAAGTTCAGATGGTTTTCAATCCACTTCACTATCCATTTACATTTACTTCATCATTTGAGAGTGTTATGAGAGAAGCTGTCAAAAGCCTTGCTGAAGTCAAGATAAACAACATCCTTTAAGCTCCCTTCGTTCACTGAGCTATTAATCTTATTGGAGAAAGATGTGTAATCTAATGTATAAGATCTCTTTCATCCTTTTTTTATTAAGCTATAAAATGCTAAACTATTTTAGGATCCCTTTATACCTTCTTCATTCTTATAATCTTACTGTTCTATTCAATTTTTTATTTTTCTGTTCTGAAAACAGTGACCAGACTGGTTCTGGTTGGGTCATAATAAGGGTGCTTACAATGGACTTAATGTTTTATGCTCTATATTGGTAATGCCCCATTAGTTGTTTTTGTTGTTGTTGAGTTTTTTTATGATTTTGAGGGTTTTGTTTTGGAGAGCAGTGTGGCTTGTTTGTTTGCTTTTTGGTTTTTATTAAAAAATATTGTGTCTTTTAAGGCATCTCAGGTTGTCTAAGTTGGGTGGTCAATTGTTAATCCATTGCCAGGCACCACTGCATGCAACTTCATGAGATTTGTGCACCACCAATTTCCATTTCTGCAGCTTCATTAATAATTCCCTGAACAGCATCAGATACTTCAGTCAAGTCCAGATATAGTAAATATCAAAGAAAAATGTCAGATTTGTCTGGCATAATCTACCCTTAGGAAGTCCACGTGATATCTTTCTCACTTTTGCTTCCATATGTTTCATTCAGCTATTCAAGAAGAATGCCTGTAATCTTAAGTATAAGAATTATTTCTTGCTCCCCATATTTGCAGTACGTGGTGTTTCTGTAGTCAATCTGTTGTATCATAATTTTCTATAGATGCCAATTAATACCTGTGGGCAAAAAACTGTAAGTCTCTGAAGCAGACATTGTCTGTAAGAAATGGTACTTGAACTTCTTGATCATGTTTCTAATAGCTGTATTGAAAATTCTCTATGTGTATTTTTCATGTTCTCATTTCATCAACTATGTAGATTAGTAATAGTTTTAATTAAATGACAGATTGATGGTTTTTGCTTTGTAGAACTCTGCTATTTTTTAAGGTTTTGATCTGGAACATAATTTTTATCCTGAAGTGGATGGTTTTTATCTGTTTTGGAAGTAAACACTTGCAAAACTTTTTTAAGTGCAGAGAAAAAAAATTGGTAGTGGGTGGTATAAAATCTTCACAGGTTTATTTAGGGCAGTTTCTGTGGGTTTTTTTTTTTAGTTATTATTAAAGTTAAATAAATTATTTGAGGAAATGCTCTTGATTTTTTAGGGTTTGGGATGGTGGTCAAGAGGCTAACAGGGCAGGTGAACATGACTTTTTTTTTAGAATGCTCATTATGAAGCAGCCACCTGAAATTATGTGCCTCCCTACCCAAAATGCTCATTATGTTGTGCTGCAGTGTTGAAATACAGGCAGAAAACAAGGCATGTGAAGTGTAAGTGAAAAACTAGTAGGAAAGCAAAATGCAAAATAGAGGCAGCTGTTGGGCACAGTATAACGAACAATTATTATGGAAATACATACCCAAGAAGTGGTTGCTGCTTCTCTGGGAGAAGCCCCAGAAGCCCTTGTTGGAGCTGGCATGAGACAGGCACAGGCACGTTGGAGGGTGCGGCTACGGTGGGAGCAGGACAGGGTGAGTGGTGGGGACACGCTGGCAATCCCTTCATGCAGCACACGGGCCTGGGCATCTGATTGTGCTGAGCCAGCTTCTCCCATGAAGGTGACTGAGTGTTAGTGTTGGTGTGCCCTGTGAAGTCTTCCAGAGACATCAAATTCAGTCCTTTGTAAACTCACGGTGCTTTTACCTTATCCAAGAGGGAGCCTACCCGTTTTCTTAATGAAAAGAGGGTTGATTCATTTCCTTAGGTGTGTTCAACAAGGAGTAAAGCTATCTCCCATTTCCTTTGGTTCCTTGTGTTTGAATATGAATTATCATTTTATCAATTTTTACATTAGTAAACATGCGTGGTGCAAACACTGAAGTAGAATAAATATATGTAGCTCATTATTACTCTCCTGTCTAGTTCCCAATCAAGAGCTAATTAAGCACATTGGGATGATAGTGCTTTTGTGGATAAGAGATCCCTAGACTCTTGCTTCCTAACAGGAAGGTATTGAGAAATAAGTACTTGAAACAAATATTTTTCCCCCCTGGGAATCTTTTGTTTATTCATTTACTTAAATATTTATGATATTGTGATTCTATTTATACTGTGAGTCAGACACAGACACTGAAGACCGTATTTCTGAATGCTCATTCACATTGTAAGTTCCACAAAGAAAGATTTAAGGAAGCATTATTTTGTGAACTTTGTGACAGCGTGTTTAACTAGTGTTTTCACATTTTAAAAGAAATCTCTTTAAAATTTAAAAATCTAATTTTTAAAATTACTTTTATGTGAGCATTCATTTGAATTTGTATTTACATTGCTCTAGTCTGTTAAACCACTTATATCTAACTAATTTCATCTGTTTAGTAACCCCAATGGATTTAAGGTCAACTTTTGTATGATGTTTTCTTGGTTTATGATGTGATGACACTTGCTGTCATCTCCATAATAATGATTCTGTAATCAACAGGTTTGCAACATGTTCTGAAACTGTGGGGTTTTTTTTGTTTGTTTGTTTTTGTGTGTGTGTGTGTGTTTTTTGTTGCTGTTGTTGTTGGTTTTTTTTGTTTTTTGTTTTTTTTTAAATCACTTGTTTGCAATCAGTACTTGAAATCTATTAAATGTTGAAGATACAAGCAAAGATATGATCAAGATTAGCATACTAGATAAAAATTAGCCTAAGTTTTAAATATTGATCATCGTAGATATCTATGGATAATTTTACACTTAGTAATTACTAGATCAATAATAAAAGTAAAGTAGAAACTTCCCATTTTATTGACTTTTTATTGAACTTGGGATCTTTGGGAGATTTTGAAAGCTGTAAGTAGCTCTTAAATATTAATTTCCATGTTTTTTCAGAGGGTAGTCCATTGACATTTTTAATACTTCCTATCGTTACTAATGTAGAATGGACTATTTAAAATTGGACTCCTATGCTATCGTAGTATCCAAAAAAGCCATTCTTCAGTAAAATGTTCAGCACCAAGTCAGTTGACCATTAATATATATTTAAACTGAACACTTTCAACTGGGTCAAAATCAGATAAGAATAATAAAAAATATATCAGTTTAAAAATAATGCTGATTATATATCTTAGCAGACTTCTGATCTTGATGCATTATTTTTGTATATAAAAGTATTTTACATATTTTTTAATATATATATGAAGTATTACAGTTACCATAGTAGTATATTTTATTTTGATCTTTCTAATGAATCATACAACACCTTTTGGAAAATTGAGTGCTGGAATACTTCCATCTAGAAGTCTTTGCCAAATGTAGTATTATTATTATAAAGTAGGTGTAACTTCCTTTGCCAGTCATATGAGCTATGATAGCAGAATGGAATGTGAAGTACTGGCAGCTGTTTGTTCTTTTATTCACTGTCTTTGATATCCCTTGCTTAGTCATTAGTACTTCCACAAACATTTAGCAGGTTAATGTGTCAACTGCATATCAACTATGAAAGTATTTTTGGCAGTCTTTCAAAGAAACTTTTCTTTTGTGGCTGAAACAATCCAGTCTTCTATTCAGTGTTTTAAAAATAACTTCAGTTTGGATTACACAAACTGTAACTGTAAAATTGAACATGGGTGTTACAGTTTTATGAAGCATTTAAAAATCTATAAGGTATAATTTATTATGAAAACTTAAGTAATCTAAAGGTACAGTTTTTCATCCACTGTATAGCTTTGTTTTACTCTGCCCAGATTGAAAAAAATAATAAATGGATAAAAAACCAGCACAAATTGCAGATAAAAAAAAAATGGAATAGTTGCAGGTATGCTTCCATTAGCCAAATTAAATTCAGTGTCATACTCTTAAATGTCATTATTTTAAGTGTGTAGAACATTATGACATCTTAATCTGCTCAGTCCTCGCTTCATATGGTAAATCACCACAGCTTCTTCTCCTCAGCACCACATCTATCTCTTCCTCAAGACCTTATTCTGTACATGTATTGCACTGCTGATTTGTTCCTCATAACTGCAGATCCACCCACCTGTAACTATTGTCCCTTCGTATGATTTGTCCGATCATATGATTTTTTCCTATTCTTCTAAGTTACAAGATGTGTTTTCTTAACACTTTCAAAGTTCATCAAAGCGTAGAATATCTTGATTTGGAAAGGACCCACAAAGATCATTGAGCCGTGCATGGGACAATCTACACCCTGTGCCTGAGAGCATTGTCTGAATGTTTCTTGAACTCTGTCAGCCTTGGTGCTGTGACCACTTCCATGGGGAGACTGTTCCGGTGCCCAACCATCTTCTGAGTGAAAAACCTTTTCCTGATACCCAACCTAAACCTCCCCTGACTCAGCTTCATGCTGTTCCTTCAAGTCCTGTCAGTGGTCACAGGAGTGAAGAGATCAGTGCCTGTCCTTCCACTTCCCCTCACAAGGATGTTGTAGAATGCCATGAGGTCTCCCCTCAGTCTTCTCCAGGCTGAACAGACCAAATAACTTCAGATGCTCCTCATATGGGTTCTCCTCAAGGCCCTTCACCATTTTTGTAGCCCTTTTTTGGACACTCACTGATATCTTAAATTTAAGCTATTATATCTAAATAGCTTAAAGTCAAGAAAAAAATTTTCCTCTTCAGTGTTTCTCTGTATGACCCTTGAAGAGTTAAGCTGTTGAAAACAAGCAAACAGAAGTAGTTCTCAGCATTTATGATGACTATCTCTACTTAGAGCTCTCTCTGCTGTGACTAAATAGCTTGGGTTCTGAAGCGTGCGACTTCTGTGCTGGAGTTGGGAAGTGCAGGATATTACTGAAGCTTCTTCACACTTGCCTGCAGACTCTGTACTGGGTATCTAAAAGAGTTCATTGTCACTGTGATAAACATGCATAACTTCCATTAACATTAATGGGAGTTATGCCTGAATGTCAAGAGAAGAATAACTTCTCAATGCGGTAAAGGAATTAATTAAGCTGTGTTTGGTTGGTTGGTTACTGAAGTGTGATCATTAGACTCAAAGGAAAAAAAAAAACTATTAGAGTGATAGACTAGTTTACTTTGTTCTCTGCAGAAACCTATTGATTTGCTGAGGCAGAGCTGTTAGAAGATCACTTAATTTTTGGATACTTGCTATATGATTATGGTGAATGTATAGCATAACAAAAGTAGTAAAATTTCATTACCAATTCTGTAAGATGTAAAAGAAACTTATTCTATTTGTGCAATTAAATAGGCTTAAATGAGAGCTTTTTTGAAGTTTGCTTGTAGTGAAAAATCTGACTTGTTTCTGTCAGCCATTTTGACATGTAACATGATTATAGTAATCTCATGGAGAATTACTCACAGAAATACTTTGAGAACTTTAATTAAGAGAACCACTGAGTTATGTATTCAAACCCCTTCTTCTACTTCATTTGGTGCTAATAGTGTTGTATTTGCTTTTTTTATTCTTTGTATGTTGAGTCAGATAGTTAGGGGTTTTCTTGTTTGGCTCTAAGAATATCTCTTGGTTTTGGCTCTTAGAGTGGCTCTTGTTTGGCCCCACTATGGAACAGAAACTAATCCACTTATTTGGGCTGTTTTGAAACTTGTGTAACCTGCTCTTCTCTCCACAATGCATCTCTTGCTTTAAATAATGTCTGAAAATAAATGTGAATGCCTTCTTGAGTGCAGCTGTGATGATCAGGGGCGGTGGGAGGAGGGGAAGTATTTGTAGATAGAATGGCTTTAAAATTTTTTTTATTTTTCACAATGTGCTGGAGCATCCTATAATTTGTGTAGGAGATAACCAGAATTTCCTGTTAGAGTGCATGTAGAAGGTGATCCAGACCTCAGACTGGGTATTTAGAATCATAGAATCATTGTGGTCGGAAAAGACCTCCGAGATGGAGTCCAGCCTTTTACTGGACAACCAAACCATAGCTCCAACTGCTACATCCAGTTGTTCCTTGGACACCTCCAGGGATGATGATTCCACCACCTCCCAGGGCAGCCTCTTCAAATACTCAACCACCCTTCCAGTGAAAAAATTCTCCCTGATATTCAGCCTGAAGTAATTTTGTTTTCAAAGTACTGGGTGCAATTCCATCTTTCCTGAGCTTTGTGGTAGAGATTGCCTTCAGAACGCAATAAATAGCGCAGATAATATTGGTTGAATATATATATAGTATTTATTGCTTGGGTTAGGTGAATATTTTAACTAATTTTGAATAAGCCAAATGTTTAAGTTCTTTATTGTCTACTGTCTTTTCTGAACAAAATTTTAGGCTTTTACTGGAGTTTGGTACAAAACATAGAAGTGTAAATTGCTTCATAATGCCTTCTCAGTGCTCACCTTTCATTTAAATTTCTAGGAGTATGCTGAAGATTTTATGTATCCTGATGAAAGCAGCACAGTTTTATAGACATACCTGGGAACAATTTATTGTGAACAAATTTTGCCTGTGTAAAGGTAACAATAGCTTGGTTTTCTTCCAGGTACATTTGTTTCATTACTACAGTTCAAGAAGACCTTGACTTAGAATAATAGGTTGTTCAAGGGAGAAAAATTTGTGATTGTTTTCCAAGTAGCTACAGCAGGAAGTTTTTGGGGTGGTGTACTCTCCTAGACAGAAAAGTAGAATTTTTGCTGAGGAAAACAGCTAGGTCAACATGGTCTTCTAGTGACATGCTTGTAAGTGAGAAAAAAATACTCCCTTGCCATAAAGAGGTGACTGTAGAAAAACTGTGTATTACAATAAAGAAGGTACATCTTGAGATGTACTTAAGCTGTTAAAGTGACAAAATAAAATATTGAATGACTGTATACTGCTCACTCGTGTGTGGTAGTTATAACTGCTTCCTTATCTTAAGACGGTTTGCATCTTAACAAAACACTGGATTTTTCTCTCAATAGAAATTTCATGTGCAGCATTGAACTCTGAATTCCACAAATCAGCTGATTTCTACATACATGACAGAGGTTATTAATATCCTCTACGTAGGATCCCTCTTTGCACACTGCCAGTTGTCACAATTCATGGCTGTGCTCTAGAATTCTCCCTGAATTTCTTTTCTCTGTTTTAGTTCTTCCTCAGTGTACAGGAATACAGCCTGCTAATCCTAAACTTGGTGTGGGCAAACTGACAGTGATGTGGACAGACTGTTTAGTAGCAGTTTAAGAGGATTTTTGTGTTTGTTTTGATTTTTAAGGAGTTCCAAGCATTTATAGAATGAACCTATACTTCTCCATCATTGTTGACATTTATTTTGGTTTTTGTTTGGTTGGTTTGGGAATTTTTGTTGTTGTTTTGGTTTTGATATTTTGGGGGGGTGGGGGTGAACGAGGTTGGCTTAATGTAACACCTGGAGTTGTCTCTGGTAAGATCAGGGTTAAAAGGAGTTTTACAGACTTCTACTCTGATATGTTCTGAATTTGCAGCCTTACAGTGCTGTAGAATTGTTGTCTTTTTAAAACCTCATTCCAAAACAGTCCATGATCTCTGTTTTGATATATTTCTAGCTCTCGTTTTTTAACATTGTTATCTTTTGTTCCGATTTGAGCAACTGTTAAAATGGGTAATGGATTAGAGAGGAAATTGGATGCAATTCCTTGACTTAAGAGTGCTGCTTTTGGCTTTTAGCAGAGAAAAAAAATGAAAAGATGACATGATTAATACTGTAAGTCATATTTAATTGCAGGAATGATTGTAGCAGCATTGTTTTTCTGCGTTTGTCACCACAGACTTTCCAAAATATTAAAATACTGAGTTAGACTGGGATTTTAACAAATACATTTTGGAAAATTAAGTGTGTATTTTGGCTGGAGTGTAAAAAGTTCTAGAAGACACCATGCTGGGGCTCCATTGTGGAGAGACAACTCATCAAAAATACTGCTGCTAAAGAGTGAGCTTTTAGTATCACTAAATCTAGAAGGAATCCTCACCATGATAACTATTCCTCCTGTTTGAGGGAGCAGCCTGAAGAATTAGTAAATCTGTATTTAGGCACAGCAGGCAGGACACACTGACCCCTGAACAAAGGTTACCTGTAAGCTGGTCATACTTGTTTCCTTTGGAACTGTCTATTGGTTTGGGGGTGTAGTGAAATAGGAGCTGCTACTAAAGAGGTCGACTTGAACTAGATGAATGTGGATTCATAAAAAGGAAGATATTGCTCAGTATTTGCCTTGTGTTTGTCTGTGGGTATTCATGTGATCTGAAAGGAATCATAATGGTCCATAGAAACAGAATGAAGAAAGAGAATTCTTGTTTACTGTATGGGGTTTACTGTATAGCAACATTTTAAGTGGATATGCACTTCCAGGAGAAAACTGGAGAGGTCTGAAGACTCTTCATTACCATGTTATATTTCACCAATAGAAATATTAGCCTTAGTAGGCTGAATTTAAATGTTGTAAATACTTGTCAGGCACTCTGAGAATTTGATGACGATGGTTTCGCTACTCTGAAATTTCGTTCAGTGTGAAACTTAGGGCATAACAGATTTCAGCCTCACAAAAATCAGTCTGTTCTTGTGTGACAGCTGCATTTGTTTGTCTGGAAAATAATAGTGAAATTAAAAATGGTGAAAGAAAGAATGAATAATAATTATAAAAAATAGAAGCAATGGCAGTGATAGTAACTGGTCCCTAGTCAGATGATGTGATGAGGTGACAGTACTCCTTAGAGAGTGAGACCTTAGAGAGAGAACCCACCCTGACCATAGGCAACTTTTAGCTTTCAGTAGCAATTTGTCCAGTCCTGTTTTAGACTCCCTGAAAATAAGAGTAATCACATTGCCATATTAATAAAAACAATTTGGGACAATACAGCATTTTCCAAAGTGTGAGTTACGTCACATTAATACCCGGATGGTCTAACTTCATTTCAGCTTGCCTTTTTTATTATGGTCTTATAGAAGAAGTTTTTGTACCTGAACTGGTAAAAAGAAACATGTTTTTCTTAGAAATAAAAAGTGTTGATGCTGCCTTTGAAATCATATGGCTAGGCAGTACTTTCATGACAGCGTCTGGCATTGATCTGGTCTGTTCAGTTTCAAATTGTTTTATGGTTCTTGATGAGTGTCCTCACAGCCCACTAATAGAGCAATTTATTTCTGCCCTGAGCACTTCATTTGGTTTAGTCATACACTATCTGTAACAATTAACAGTTTACCAACAGAATTAAGATAATAGGACCAAATTCTCTTTTACTCCATACTGTTATAATCCCACTGATATCAGTCAGATTCCATCAAAATAAGTATGAGCAGAAAATAGACTTTTAGCTTAAAAGTATCTGAATTGCTTAGGAATTTGTTCTGGAAAATTAAAAATAGAGACTAATGAGTTAACCTTTTATATCATAACTTGTTAGGTTTTGCATGAAGGAAACAGTTTTATGTTCATTACAGCTGGTGTGTTGTAATATTGGTACTTGTCATATTTCAGTTGATTTATTGACAGATTTTCCTCTTAATGAAGTTTAGATAGAATTTTTTCATTGTTGTTGATTCAGATATTCTAATGTATTAGCATTTTTTTGTACATTGGCTGCCTGAAGCATGCATTCAGTGCTTGAAGCTAGTTTGCTGCTTCTGTTTTAAGTAGCGTTTCCAAATCTTGCATGCTGTATTAAAAAAACAAATTTGCATTTGATGTCATTTTATCATCTTGACAGCCTCCTAATCTACTGTACTCCTCTGTAAGAACAAGTAGATGGAATTACAAGTTGTTATCCATGGGAAATCGTGTAATGATGTAATTAATGCTAGTAGAACAGCTAACAATAATGATAATATCCAAAAACTTCAGGCAGAATCCTTAAAATGATGTTGCAGAAATGAAGTCTCTAAAGATATTTATAGTCCAAAATGACTTGATTTTAGTTTTCCTGACATGTTAAGTTGAATACATTTATACTAACGCACTTTCAATATAATAGATGTTGTGCTGTACAGAAAATGATGAGACAAAGTAACAAAGTCATAATATGGTAATTCTGGATCCAAATTAATTAGCACATACGCAGTGAGGGTTTCAGGTGAAGTACATGCTGTCTGGTGTGTTGGATCTTCAGGGTTTACAATCAGCATATCCTGCAGCCAGTGCAAGCAATGTATGGGGTTGTTGGCTTCCCTGATGCTGCTGAAAGCAGTGAATGTCCCTGAACAGTAAACAACAGTTTGTTGAATGATATTATTGCTTAGAATGTTTTAGATCTTCTTCTATAAAGCATACATAAACATATTTCTTTAAAAAGTAAATGGACTATTATATATGCTCAGATGGAGATACTTTATGAGATTTATTATAAAATCAGAATTGATAACAATTACCAAATCCACTGTATTCCCAGTGCATCAGCTGGAGATTTCTGTCTCATTTAATAACATTGATTACCTTCTATAACTCCTACAGGTCCAGATTGTATCACACCAAATTTTGGTCACAAGACTTTTCAATAATTTTTTTTTTTTAACAGTTACTGCTTATGATGCTAGTAGAAACAAAAATGTCCTAAAGTATGTTTTGAAAAACAGTACCTTCTGTATACTTTTGATTCTTCTTTTTTTTTTTCTTTCTGTCTTCAATGGCAGCCCTTCCATCTCTCCCTTTTTGAAATTAAGTTGGGAATTGACATTTCCCCTAATAGTACAATCTTCATCAATAGCAAGCACTCTAAAATACAGGAAAAAGTAAATTAGAAAACCCCAAATTTGGGGGATAGAAGATAAGCACAATTTCAGAGATGCTCTTTTTGTCTGTAGTTTTGTCTGTAGTCAGGCGATTTACCTGATCTTCAGCAAATCTGAGTACACAAGTAAGATACTAAAGAGCTGTTCCTGCGACTTGAATATTATAACAATAACATAGTTTGAAAGCGAAATTCTATTTCCTTTTTTTTTTTTTTTTTAAAAAACACTTAGTTTGCAATGCATGGAGGAATTCTGGTTATAATTTATTCTTTTTTGCCGTGTTCATGGAAAATATGAAAGAGATGGTACTCCATATTCTGTTTGATAAATTGTTGTTTTTCAAAATTTGGCCTCTTATTGTTGTACGTGACTAAATATAGACAAGATATTGTTTCCCTATTTTACATTAAACTCTACAAGTGGTTCCCCTTAAGTATCTCCTGTAGTGGATGTCAATCCTTGACATGGTTCTTTTGAACTATTATAGTTTAGTAATGATCAGTGAAATCATTGTAGAAGATTTTATTGGGTGGATTTTTTTAAATCATTGATATAACAGATCTATACCCACATACTTGCAGGTACTCCCTTAGGTGAAGTAAAAAATAATTTATCAAATGAAAAGGGAATATGTACAGGGTCATACTAGGTATGGATTTGATTCCATTTGCATCTGCATAAATCTTACACAAGTCTGAAGTGAATAAATTTGCATCAATGTAAAACTGGATTAATTGAGATCCCAACCAGGTCAGGGCTTTCCAGCTTCTCAGAGGAAACTGGCAAAGGAAGTCATTAACTTCAAGATACACTTTACTCAAAGAATATTAACTGGATCAGGGATGTTCAGTTGCTAGCAAAACATCTTCTCAGTGTTTGGTGCATTTCTTCTTTCTGTTGGTTTTGATTTTAAATGTGAATAAAATGCTTCCTGTTGTGCAAAAGATGAGATAAAGTTCATCAGGTCCAATTCTGTGATTTTTTTTTTTTTTTAGGCCAAAAATTTTTGTCTTTTTTGAATCAAAACCAATATTCTAGTAAATGTAAGGCTTCCTTTGCCTTTCACTCCTGCCAAATTAGGTCTTGGAATTTAGTGCTGAGGCTGACACTGATCGTGGGAGTCAAATGTCAAATATCTTAGCAGTGATTGAATTCAGGAAAAAAACAAATTTAAAAGCAATTTGCAGTTCTTTTTCAGAAGTACACAGGAGTTGGCAACTAAATTATCATTTCTGTGAAAATTATTTGAACTTACAGGAGCCTTTGAGCCATGTGCCAATAAATTCAGGTATTGTCAAGCACTACTTTCAACTGTAAATAATTATATGTGACTTCTGTAATACATTTTATTAAAAGAATAAAAAAAATTCTCCACATGGAAATTATTTACCTTCTGCCTTCTCGAACCACCCCTCCATTATGCCTTTGGTGCAACATCTGGGCATGATGCATAATTATATTGAGGACTTTTAGAATCAGTGTCTTCCTTTAACTGCTAGGTAAACTTTTAAGGTTCAGGTGCTGTGTGGAATCAGTCACTGTGGGTATGAGATGTTGAAATCAACCATTAATTGAATAAAAATGGAGGTTATTTAGTAGTAGCTGAAAAGTCTTTGCATCTTACTTTCTGTAGTCATGCTTGCAACTGCCCCTTCTTGCTTTTTTGACCAAAAAGATTGGGATTTAGAAATGGAAGAGTGAAGTACATTTTGCATTATTCACTACTTGTTGCTGTGGCAACATAGATGCATAATTTTAAGGGCAAGCATTTCTCAGCCTTTGGGGTAGATAGCATTTTATGTCTTTTTGCTATTTCAGATTGAGGAATGGGATTATGTTTCATCATATTTTTATAGTTATCGTACATTCTCTTGAAGTGTAATGTATGTTATGTTTGTAAAATATATAATAATTTATAAATTAGTAAAAAGAGTGATTTCTAATTGCTCTCAGATGCCATGTAAATGAGAGATTAGCTATTACAACAAAAAATATAATCTGTATTACTAGAGCTTTGGTAAATAGTTTAATGTATTGGGAATTCTTGACAACAGATAGATGAAGACCTGCCACTTTAAAAACTCCCTTGCCTTAACTGCTTTCTAACTCCAGTAGTCAAAAGCTGTTAAGCTTTAAGTGCTCTGTCATATTTGTGGGCTTTTTTAGCAAAGAGTAGAGCAGGCAGCAGTGATGATGGAAAACGATGGTAGGTAGACTTAAAATGCTATAAAGCATAGAAACAATTGTATGTAATGCCTGGAATTGAAAGCTTTTTAAATGAAATGATCAGCCATATGTGCCACCCTTATGGACCCTGTAAGGAGAAGAAAAGAAATGTACCCTATTGCTAACTGTGCATGAAATTGCAGTGTTAGAAGATACTGACCAGATGTTTCAATCTCAACAAATAGCTTGTTATGTGACTGAGTGAAAATCTCTCTGCTGCTTTGATCACATACACCTTAAAGGAAGAAGTAATTTAATAGAGGTTGTCCAAGTTCATCATTGTCAGTAAACTTTGACTTGACCTTTGCCATCTGTTTTTGATACTGTTGCTGATAGAAGCTGATAGGCAGCTGTTTACAGTTTGTGCTTTATGAATTCTGTGCTGCCAGACAATGAAAGAAGTCTCTCCACTTGTGGATTTTCTTGCTGCCCTTCTGAGTGTGGGTGTATTCATTGAGACTGCACATCATCTAGCAGGGGAGTGAGGGTGACATATGCATGGGTTTTGAAAAGGAAGATTTGGTTTAATGTTATAGATGTGCAAAATCATAAGCAAAATATCCTAAAAACCTCTCTTTGCTACAGCATCTACTTCACTTATAAATTAGTATTTAAATACATCTACAATGCTTTTGCACTGGAGAATTTCAAGGCATTTTTAACATGCTTATCAGTCTTCCCTGTATCTCTTTGAAGGTACAGGTAGAGCAGGCTCAGGCAGTAGAGTACAGCTGCCCAATGACTCTGTCTTATTAAACCCAAGTATGTTGTTGCATTTTCATGTTGTTTATATCCTTCCATTAACAGCTTAGCACCACTGCTTCCAGCCACAGAGGAACAACACTTTTGTGTTGTACTTTACTTGCTACTTTTCACTGTTTCACACACAGTGTTCAACAAGGAAGTTTGTATCTTCTTTTACTAATCAAGGTACTTGTAATCCTTACCTCATACACAGCTTTGTAGTATTGGCAGACTTTTTAATAAACAGTTGTATACACTGTATACAGCTGCAGAAGAGCCCCAAGGAAACCTGGAATTCCTACTGTTAATGTACCCCTCATGTAACTGTCATGGGAGTGATGAGGAACTGGTGTGACTGCCGTGTTTTGTAGGTCTGGCACCTTCTACCTGGTTTTGAGAAGGGACTGCAAAAATGTTGGGGAAAGGGAGTGACACATCATATCAAACAATGAGGAGGTGGTTGATGTGTCAAGTTCTGCCCTTAAATTGGGAAGAGATGCAAGGCCAGCAGTTGAGCAGTTGTGTGCCTTGTAAGGCCTTGCAGGAGACATTCTCCTTTGGTCTCAGATAACATAAACCAACCATCAGAAGAGAGGCTGCAGCACTTAAGGTATTTGAGGCAGAACCGTCCATTATCAATACAGCATAAAAGTGCGATGGCGTAAAGAATTAGGTCCCAATATTTAAGGGTTACAATAAAAGAAAGTGTTAGCTTTTGACCACACTGAAACTTTGGAATATGGCTAGACATGTTTAATTACAGAAAATACGCTTCTATTTCTTGTTCAGCAAGAAGCTTCCGAACTAGAGTAAAAATAAAGCAGCGGACAAGCAGATGAAGAGCAATGATAAGGAGTAGGAAATGGAATACTGAAGAATAGCAGCACTGAAAATAGTTATTTGGACTATAGATTTCTTTAAGAGGCAGTTTGTTAACTCTGTGTTTTTAAATGTAGAAGTGAATGAAGTACTGCTCCTGGATGATTAATGTTTTGATAGGCATCTTAGTTTGAAAAGCTGTAGCAAAATGCAACTTGTGGCACTACATTAAAACTGATAGATGTTCTTGTGCAGAGATTTGGTTAATACATGTTGAACCAAATGTTGATAAGATTTAGATATTGGTCTCAGTGCAAGGCTTTAGCTGCTCTTTTCCTTTAAAAAATATTAGCACTTTTATCTCATTTGACTGGAAGTTGCTTGAGGGTGTTGTCATGCATTTTAACGATATCACTTCCTCATGCAAGATTTGGCAGCTTCAGCTAATGGTGGAAGAATTACTGCACAGGACGTGGGGCTCCTTTTTGCAAGCCTGCTTTTATAAAGATAAGCCTATTTTTTCCTTTTGCCATTTTTTTCTTATATGGACATTATGTGATAATGGCTGTTGCAATCTTTGTAAGTTGATCAAAGAGTATTAAAAAAAGGAGAAAAGATATCCAAGAGAAAAGATTAGCACAAACTGTGGCATCTCATCTGTTTTCCAGGGTCTTGCTGCTGTGATCTCATGACAATGATTCTGGAGTTAGGTATCCTGGGTCTGCCTGGGATGGAGTTAATTTTTTTTCATAGGAGCCCATACGCTTCTGTGGTTTAGGTTTGTCACCGAAACAGAGTTGTTTAACACAGTGATATTGTAACTATTGCTGAACGACGCTTGCACAGTATCAAGGCCTTCTCTGTTTTTTCACTCCGCTGCCCCCAGCAAGTAGACTGCAGGGTAGAAAAGAAGTTGGGAAGGGTCACAGTCAGGACAGTTGGCCAAAGAGATAATCCAGGCCACATGGAATATGGTCAGCAATAAAACTGTTGGGGGCAGGGAAGGAAAGTGAGTTTTTCCAAGTAGCTGTGGCTCAGAGAGTGGCTGAGCATCAATCTGCTGGTGGGAAGTGGTGAATGAATGTCTTTGCATCATTTCTTCTTGACCCTTGCATTTTTTTCTCACTGTTGCACTTCCAGTTCTCTCCTTTATGCCCCAAGGAGAGACGATTAAGAGAGTGACTGGGTGGAGGTTTAACTGCTGCCTGGGGTTAACCCACTACAGTAGGGTTTTTAAATGATATGGTATGTGTAATGGCAGTGGAATCTTGAGGTCTATCATATCATTCACAAGAAATAAGTGAGCTCACTTGGGACAATGATACTAATGCCTTTTTTAGGATTTTTTTACATATTGTCAGTTTTTTGTGTGTTTTTAAGATAGGTAATGATTTAACTTTTGATTGAACATTTTCTCATTTTATCTGATCATCTAAGATGAGGTGTGATTTAATGTCTTTTAACATCTAAAATATTCCTAAAAATATTAACAAGAGGTTTTAAAGGACTGTGTATGTATTGGTGATTGAACACAACAGGGACACTGTTGATGAGGGGCACAACAGATTGGTAAATCCTTTTGAAAAGTATATGGATTCATTCTAAAATTTAGAACATAAAAATAAGAGACACTGTCCCTGTTTTGATTTACCAAAAAGACCACTTCATGAGTAGTTACTCACATTGTTTAGTTTAGATTTTAGCAAGCATGTTAAGTCTTATCTAATTTTAGGTCTTTAGAGTCCTCTCCTCTGTGAGCTGCAATTTAAAATAAGATCAGATTTGACAGGTCATGCAGAGAAGAGTCCGGCTTCAAATAACACACTTCAGATGCACTTCAGATGTCTGTATTCAGTGTTAATGAGTTTTGAAGATCCTTCACTGTGAAGGGGCAGAATGCTTCCTGTTGTGTTGTCAGTTCCTAGGCATTTAGGATTCAAGTCTACAGCTGAAAACTCCGATGTGCAGAAGGTATGTCAGTCTGAGCAAAGCTTCGTAGGCTTTGGTGTTGTTAGTCTAAGATGACTGACAGATGTGGAAATGCACTACTGGCTGCCACTTTAAAAATTAATTCAGGACCTAAGGAGTTCAGACAGAGAACAATGTGGGACTGGTAGTGAGTGTCTTCATCAACCTCCTCGTCCCAGTTATCAGAATTGTCCAGTTAGCAGTCGCACTTCCAGCAAACCACAGAGTTGGAGTAAAGTGAAATAATTTCTGAAATACCTTTGTCATAGTCAGAGGGCTATAAAGCTGTTATAAGATTCATCTGAATTATGTTTCTTTTTTAAGTCTTAAGGGATTGTGTACTGAGACTCAAGAGTAGCAAACTCCTCTTTTACAGGGAAAGTGTCTTTGCAACTGGTCCAGTGAGGTAAATTAATAGGGTCCTCCTTTATGGCAAAATTTGGAGGAGCGGCAAAGAAAATTTTGGAATGAAGATCAGGTGTTGTAGTAGGGGATACTGGACAATGCTCCTGTAGCAGAAGCATGACATTCTCAAGCTAAATAGGATAAGTCTGGGAAATTCAAATCGTAGAACTCTCTCTTTAATTCTGTAAGGCCACTGATTTTCTTTCACGTAATATGAAGGGGCATATTTTTTTTTTTTATTTTTTGGGTGTGAAAGCCCAGTCAGGCAACTCTGTCCTCTCACCTTGAATATCGTTCTGAAAAGACAGCACTGAGTATCTAATCAAAGTCAAGTCACTTCGAGTGTTAGAAGTGCTTCTAGAAGTGCTTCTGTAACTTGGAAGAAAGGTTGTTTCCAAAAACCGTTTTCTAATCAGACAGAAGTGGGAAATAGGTGTACCACATCTTCGGATCTGAGGATGTGAAAGGGTGGGACATAGTTCACTCCAAGCAGTCTCACAAAGTCACAATTGAGTCTTCAGAAGTTTTTCTTGTTACCAAGTTTTCTTGGCATCTCAACATCTTGCAAGAAAAGATGATGCTGTTCTCTGCAATTACCACCCACTCCTGGGAACACAAAGGTTCTTACATGTCTCTGATAGCTGAAGCTTGCCAAAGAGTTCACCCTGTTAACTCTGATCATCAAAAACCTCTTGAACAGATACTCCTACTATTGTGAGCCCAAGTTAGCCTCATGAAAATGAGGAGAGAAGCATTCTGTCACTCTCTAGTGTGTCCTTGAGCAGCCAGGGTGCTGGCCTCTTTTGCAAGTGCTGGCCTCAGTATTTTATCGTAAGAAATAATGTGCCTGTAGCGATATGGTCATTTTATGTTAGATTATGCTTATTTTGAAACGGCTGAATTTTAAGGCAGAGTTATGCTAAAGACAAGATATAAAATTAAAAAATAATAAAAATTAATATTTGCTTTGCATTTACTAGGGGGCACACAACCAAAATGCATGGAAAATGCAATCTGTTTAAGTCAAGAGAACATGTGAAAGGTGTTCTATTTCCCGTGCTCCTTTCTCTGTCACAGATGTTTATGGTAACTGAAAAGGTCAGGGCCTGTCCTTGTGCGTACCTGATGTCTAAGCTGCATTGACAGAAGAAAACTTTAGGATAGAGAAACACATTAGATTTCATAAACTGCTCCAGATTTTGAGTTTCCTTTGTGGTATCCCACTCCTGAGGCTGTCTTGTTCTTTCATGATAAGTTCCTGCTTTTGACACTTATGTCTTTGGGCCATTAGCAGCCTCAAATTCCCTTGGGTGCTGGTGAGGATTCATGGTGTGGCCAGGTGCCAACCTCTCTTGACCAGACTGTCAATACAGTTCGTTAGTAGCTGCCTCGCTGCCTAGCCAAACCCTAGATAATTAACTCATTATGCTGGTTCCTGCTGAGCTGGGTCATTTTCCGTTTCTGTCTGGAGTCTTTTTCATTCAATTAAATCTTATATTCCACATAAATCTATAAAACGAATTTTCAGTTTATATAACCAAATACCTGGCATTAGTGTTTGCAGTTTGTTATTGGCTTTCATACGATATTGGCTATAATGCTGCAAGACTGCTTCGTGATGATAAACGTCTTGGGATGACTGGCTCCCATTCCCATTTAGAGCGTTGTAGCCAAAGTGTTGCTAATAACAATAATGCATGAAGTAACCCATAGGAGCCTGATTTTCCATATCAGGTTATTAAAACTCAAAATCCAATTCTGGAACAAAATTTTAAAAAAACCAAATTCTCAAGAGTCTGCCTTGAAAAGTGTGTTTTTCCACACATATGCAAAAGGTGCCTGCTGTGACTCATTCCACTGGGTGCAACCTCAGTGGTGTACCACAGAGATACTTCTGTTGTTCAGTTTCTTTAAGTTTGTAATGTGCTGTCCAGTTTTGCTCTTACTATTATCTAGTCTTCTAGCTGAGGAAAGGAGGATCAGTTTGGAGTTTTGCAACTCGCAACACCTCACCAGCATTATTGTGGGAGTAAGAGCAGCTAATTCTGAGAAGCTGGGAGTACTGGTAACGGGAGATCTGTGATGAGAGGATCTTGCCAGAAATACTGCTGAACTACTTTTCCATCTTCCTCAGTGTTGCTTAACTTAGCTCAGATGCTGAGATACTTATATATTGGGAATACCCCCCACCATATAATACCTGTGTTTCAAATAGTCATGAATATAAGTAGAACCACTACTGTTGGAAGAAGTGATCTGGAGCATATACAGAGGTTCATCTCGAGAAATCCTAGATCATGACTTTTGATTCTCAAGTATATCTTGACAAGAATTTAAAATAAGGATTGTGACAGCTTAAAATGGCTTGTATCACATCTGAATTCAAACTGAGCTGCTGCCAATAGCCAAAACTGTGATACTTGAACAGAAATTCTTTTTTTTCCAGAAATTTATGTGAAATTTTACTTACTACCATTCCAAATATTGTTGAACTTATATACGAAGTCTGTAAAAGTTATGTCATTTGATGAAATGTTGTAAACCTTAAGTGCAGTTTAAAGTCTTATGTTTTTTTGAAGATTTGTTGTGGTTTGGTGCTTTAATGAATGTTGTTCATAGTGATCTCTATTAATTTTTGTTAATTGTGACAGTAAGGCATGCTTGCATGGGACACAAGGCTTTAGTATTGTGGAAACTTGTTCCATATTTGCTTACCGTAGGTCACAACAGTTTTAGTCTTGCTAAATAATCTGTTCTATTTAAGCACACCTCCATCCATAAAAGAGAATAGTTCCCGAGACACATAAGTGAATACTGTGCAAATGTGTATTGTGTATGTGCAAACGTGTGTCAGATGCAAGGGTATCACTGTGTGAAATGGATCAATTCACTTATTAGGGGTTTTCGTACTTTATATTAGAGTGGTGTGGAATGATTAGCAGAGCATATGTAGTGTGCATTTCATGGATGAGGAATTGAACGCTGTCACCATCTGACGATACAACCTTTTTCTTCTTAAATTTTATATATGTTAAATTGCTGCAAGAAAGAGACCTTTCAACCTTTATCCACCTTTGTCTTATTAATGAAGACTTTACATGACCTTTTTTTTTTTTTCCCCCCTCTCTCTCTTCCCCCTCTGGAACTGGAAGTAATAAAGATGTGACTAAGTACGTATTTGCAACTTAGTTACTTGACCTTTCTACAACCCACAGCTATCACTAATGCTGCTTTGTAATGGAGACATTATCGTTTACTTAAATCTTGATTAGGAAACAATTATAAGTAGAGTTTTAGTATAGCAGAAAATTGATGTAGTCTTTAATTCATACTATAGATTGAGAGGATAAGCTTCCTGACTGTAATTAGACTGAATTATAGTGACTTCAGTTGGTTGACTCACCACCAGCAGAGTAGGGCCTATGATTGTTTCTTCACATTTTTTTTTTTTAGCTCACTCTTGATTTCACATTGCTGATAAATGCTATATTTTAACTTAGTATAAAATGGCATCATGTACAACATTTACAGCTGAATGATGCATATTTTCTATTAATAAAAGAGGAGCTTTATGAAATAACTTGGCACTGTAGCAACACTGTGCAACCACACTCTTCCTTTACAATTCAAGTGACAGAACTGCTCTTAATAAAGTTGGAGATAGATATTTTCATGTGTGGTTTAACAATGTAAATGGGAAGCATTTCCCTTTTTGCATGTAATTCAATGATAGACACAAATGGTTATATTCAGTACCATTTTAGTCTTCCTGTATGTTCTAAATGTTACATAATGTTTCTTAGATTTCTCAAATGTATTGTTTTCCTTACATGATCTCTCTGTTTTTGTAGGATTTCTTTTTTTGTGTGTGTTGTTGTTTTTTGTTTGTTTGTTCTTTTGTGTGTGTGTGTTCTTTTGTTGTTGTTTTTTTATTGTTATTGTTGGTTTGGGGTTTTTTGTGGGATATTTTTGTTTCTTTCTTCTGTATTTTCTACAATTTTCTCTATGAAAATACTATATGCTGCTTGATGGAATATGAATGTAGAGGCATCTCCTTTGAGCAAGGGAACCTCTTTTGAAATAACTTGTAAAAACATACTAATCTACTTTATTTGATCATGAACTACATGATTTAGGTTTTACATGCTCAGTAGCATCAATAAGGGTAAATTTTTTATTCTTTGCTGCCCTTTCCTCCCTTGCTGTACTAGACTTTTTTTATTTCAGGCATAGAAATGTTCTGTATGTCAAAATGTTCTGTAGGCACAGAGTGAAATATGGCAAGTGGAGAGAAAAAAATAGCAAAAATAATATACCAGGCATGTTAACTTTGTATTTGTTTGGTGTTTTTTTTTCTCCTGTCAATCTGCAGTGGATGATTCAGAGCCCTTACAAAGCTGCAACTTTCTTTGGGTGCATTGGCAAAGATAAATTTGGAGAGATCTTGAAGAAGAAGGCTGAGGAAGCTCATGTGGATGCCCATTATTATGAGCAGAGTGAACAGCCAACAGGAACCTGTGCTGCCTGCATCACTAGTGATAACAGGTCAGAGGCCTTTAATATTTTCTGAAGATACAAATACAGTTGGCACAGTGTGTGTAGCCTAATTTGTTTGGAGTATTGATCTTCAAAAATTGTGATTTGAATGATAAAGAAAGTATTGGTTTTAGACAGCATGGAACTGCCTAGACCATAGTTTGGGGGTGGCCAGTTTTAATATACTTTTAGAGAGCAGCAGTTTTATTATGGTCAAAAAGTGTGAGATAATAATGTAGTAGTTCTTTCTGAACTTTACAGCTTCCAGTCACTCTGGAGAGAAGAAATATGTGGGAGGCAAAACTTGGTTGATAAGTATGTTCATGAAGCCTATGTGCAAAGCTGATTGGCATGTAAGGCATGTACCTAAATGGCAAATGAGGAATATGCTACAGGTGATACTGTGTTTAATGAGGATAGGTGTTAGCATATAGCCAGATTGAAAGGGTTAATTCAGTTTTACACAAGAGAAAGAAAAAAAAAGTTTTTTTTTCTTTTGCTGTTGCACTTGTTCATCTAATACCTGTAATTCCGTATGTGTTACATTTTAAGAATTTCTTCTGAATTTGTCTGTCATATTTTCATTCACCACTTTTTTCTGTACATTTATCTTGAGCATGGCCCTTTACTTTCTTCTTTCACCCTCCGCCCACAAGACTTGAATTTGTGTTCTATTTCTTTGCTGATTACGTTCTGATGATTTTTAAAGGTTTCAAAGCCAGACAGTCAGGTCAACCCTATTTTTGAGATGTTACCAGCACTCATCAGCCCTCTCTGATTTCTGCCAATATCTAAATTTTCTGATACCAGATACTGAATCAAGAATGAAAATTACATCAGCTACCCTGAAGAATATTTTCTTTTTGGCTCACAATAATATCAAAATAGCTGTCATTATCCTTTTTGGTTTCCCTCTGTGGCTTTCAATGCTGTCACAAAGGACAGCTGTTGTACAAGCTCTCTGGACGAACTGTTTAAATGTTTGATCACTCTTCATGGGAGAAATTATTTTAATGATACCCAGTTGGAATATTCCTTCTTCCAACTTGTGTCTGTTCTTCCTTGTGTTCAAGAATAGTCTGGCTCCATTCTCTCTGTAAACTTTTATTAGATATTTGAAGAAGCAGGAAGGTCTCTCCATAGGTAGCTGTTCTTAGGGTTCGTCCAAGCCTTTCTGCATTTTTTAAGTGTTCCAGTCCTCTAATAATCTGGATGGCCCACTACTGGACTCACTGCATTGTGTCAGTGTCTTCCTTATAATGCAAAGCTCAAAGCTGGGCACAACACTCCAGATAAGGTGTGGAGCCCAGACCAGAGGTTTTCCTCCATTCTGGATATATAAATTCCTTTGTCCTGGCTGCATGCTTGCTCTTAGAGACCAGAATTAACCTTCTCTGTGCAGTACACTGCTGCTCTTGTTCCAAGGCTGGTCTGCCAGCATCTCCAGGTCCTTCTCTGGAAAACTGTGTGGTATCCTGTCAGCATTCAGCCTGTGTTGTTGTGTGGGATTTATTACATCCTAGTTACATAACTTTGCATTTACCTTCAAATTTTCTGCCAGCCTAATTCTCTAGGCCATTGAAGACCCACTACATGACAGACAGCCCTGTCCTCCAGCTTATCAACCTGTCCCTCCCAATTTATTGTCATACATAGTGTCTTACTCTCAGGAATGAATGTACATATTCAATGGAGGAAGGAAGTTCATTTATCTTCATCTGGAGTTTTGACATTAATTATGTCTACAGACTTCCCCCTTCATCTCCAAGATTCATATTCAGTTTTTCAAAGAGAAGAAAAGAAATAAAGATGGTTTTGCTCTGTGCTTCTCTTCAGTCACATAGTGTCTATGTGTGCATCCTGTAACAAGCACCATTTTCGAGATAACGTGATGGGAAACTAAAGTCAAGGTTGTCAATAGGCATATAAAATGAATTCAGGAAAAGCACGTGCATCTCAATGCAATTTAAAAGTTTAGGTAAATCTGCTTATAAAAATATCTGCAAATACTTCTTTTATTAAGCAGTATTTTTTGTTTGCTAACATAAAACATAATATCAAATATTTTTACTCAAGTACTAGACAATGGCTTCATCTCAATCGATGCTTTAGAGCATGCTTGAGAGTGGCAGGGAGTTCAAGCTCTTTGGGAGACATTAAAAGTAGTGGAAGGTTGCTGCTAAAGACTTTATTGTGCAATAACCCTCATTCTAGAGAGAGCAAATTACCCTCTGATTGTTTCTTGGGTTTAGCAGTTTCTACTTTTGTAAGAATCCCTTCAACCTGGCCCCAGTTGGTAACTCTGTTTATTTGTTAATGTCTTGTCCCAGCTGAGGTGCTTGCTAACTTCAGGTAATTTGGCTCTCTTGTCTCTTGGAGGAGCTGGCTAATAGCATTCCTGTTTTTCCCAGGAAGTGACTATGTTTATGTTCCAGATGCCCTGATATGAACGTTTCTTATTTCTACAAGCTCTGTCTAGCTTTTTGTAGGACAGAGTTCTTAGCTGATGCGTGATTACCACCCTGAATTCTCTCCTTTAGCAGTACTAGTTTGCTTTGTTTTCTCAGAGCTTTCCAAGAAAATCCTAACACATGATTAAATTCTAAAGTAAGACCTACATTCTGTCATAGTCTGTGACTTTGATTTCTGCGTTCTGCTTAGAAATACCCACATGCACAGTGTCTCCATTAAGCTATTTCAATTCAAGCACTCTGGCTGTCTCCAATTACTGTGTTTCATTGAAAAGATATCTACCTTGTCTGTGTCCCACATGTTGAATGTAGTCAGACGTACAGTTTTAGTTTGGAAAAGCCTGGTGCTTTGTCATCAGTGTAGCAATCTTTTATTACTCATATGTGCAGAGCATCTCTACAGTTGGATGTAGCCACGTAGAGCTAGGTTTACAGTTCCAGGGGCATGTGGTAAGTGAAAGGAAACATATAGAAAGTAATTGCTCAGTTTTCTGGAACATAATTGCTTTTCACTTAGCAACATGCGTAGATAGACAAGATTTTTTTTTTTCCCAGCTATGCCCTCCATGGATATTTAAGGTTTGCCAAAACTGGAAGATTTAATTTGCTTTTACTTTTAAATTTGATTTACAGAAAGTTACCACAGTTATGCATATGTCTTTCTTGGATTTACTTGGTTCTCCAGTGGATTTTTTGTCATTGAAATGAAAACACTCATCAAGAATGAAACTTCTTGTCTGGTTACTTGTAATGTGACAGAGGCTTGGTCTATTTGTTCATAAATATTTTTCTTTTTTTGTTAGTTTCCAAATTCACATTAGTTCTTGTTGCCTTTAGGCTTTAGAATTAAAGAGATAAGCCCCAAGACTGTTCTTGAGATGAAATGACAAAGAACTATATTTTTTATATATTCAGAAAAAGTCCAACTTTGTTTTAATCTTTATATACTTAGAATAATAAACTCATAGAATATGCTGAGTTGGAAGAGACACATCAGGATCATTGAGTCCAACTCCTGGCTCTGCACAGGACACTTTAGAAGTCACACCGTGTGCCTGAGAGCATTTCCAAACACTTCTTGAAATCTGTCAGGCTTGATGCTGTGACCATTTCCTTGGGGAGATTGTTTCTGTGCCCGATCACCCTCCAAATGAAATATCTTTTCCTGATATCCAACCTGAAGCTCCCCTGACACAACTTCAGGCCATTACTTCAAGTCCTGTCACTGGTCACCAGAGAGATCAGTACCTGCCCCTCCTCTTCCCCATGTGAGGAAGTTGTAACTGCAATGAGGTCTCCCCTCAGTCTCCTCTCCAGGCTGAACAGACCAAGTGCCCTCAGCTACTTCTCATACGGCTTCCCCTCAAGGCCCTTCACCATCTTTGTTGCCTCCTTCGGACATTCTCTAAGAGTGTAATATCTTTCTTATATTGTGGTGCCCAAATCTGCCACAATATTCAAGGTGAGGCCACCCCAGAGCAGAGCGGGACAATCCCCTCCCTTGACCAGCTGGCGATGCTTTGCCTGATGCCCCCCCAGACATGGTTGGCCCTCCTGGCTGCCAGGGCACTGCTGGCTCATTTTCAACTTGCCATCCACCAGGACCCCCAGGGCCCTTTCCATAGCACAGCTTTCCAGCATCTCATTCCTCAGTCTGTAGGAACATCTGGGGTTGCCCCATCCCAGGTGCAGAATCCAGCACTTTCCCTTGTTGAACTTCATAGGATTGGTGACTGCCCAGTCCCCTAATTTGTCGAGGTCTCTCTACAGGGCCTCCCTGCCTGCAAGGGAGTCAACAGCTTCTCCCAGTTTAGTGTGTTGGCAAACTTACTTAGTATTCCTTCACATCTGTTTAACTTACAGGTATTGTCAGTGATGAGTGTTTACAGGGAGAATTGGTTGCTAAGAAATTGTTTTGGTATTTTGTTTGGGTTTTTATTGAAAAAAATTTCAAGAATATCTATTTTACTTACCTCCCAACACGTGTAATCTGGCTGATGTAGTTAAATATCTCGAAACAGTGATGTGTTAATGTTAATGGGGCATCCTTTGACATTAAATCTTGAAAAATATATTTAAAACTCTGTAGGTCAGCATGGAAATATCTCTTTCCCCAACTTCCTTTCTCTAAATATTGTTATTAAACATTCTCATAATAAAATTGCACAGAAGAATTTGGTCATGGTAGCCAGAGCGGAGAGCTAGTACATAATCATCTTTTTTATTATGACCTGTTTTAAGGAGTACATCTGTAAGTTTTGTGTGTTTCATAAGGCTGAATTGAGTGGGTGAAGAAGATTTAAAATAGAATGTATCTTGGATGCAACAGAGGCAGTATGATACAAGTATTTTTGTTCTTGTTAATGGAAGTTGTGTCCTACGGCTTGTGTTATAACTTGTTAGGAAAGAAGGAAGTACAAATGAGTTTTTGGTAGTTTTCCAATAATACACAGCTAAGCCAAAGGTTTTTTTTAACAGTTCATCATTTAAAAGTAGCAACATGACCCTTTTTTATTTGCTAAAGGAAAATATGAACCTAATGGGGGAGAAAACCAAACAAGCCTCTTTTTAAATAATATAACTATTCATTGGAAAATTATAAGGGCAAGACTTACATATCCATCAACTTTTTGCTTCTTGTGAGGGAAAATAGCTTTCAGAATATAAACTGGAGTAGCTACTTTTCCTTAGGTGTTAGGTACTAGAGGAGTTTTAATGAAAATCTGCAGATGCTAAACTGCATGGAGGGATTTGATCACAGAACGTAACAAAGGCTGATTCACAGCAAAAGAAGGCACCTGAACAGTGTAATAGTGATAGGTTACATAAACTGTGTAGCTGGATTTAAAATACATTAATATGTGATTTGAATTTGAATTATATTTAACCTATTATTTAAATATATAATTTAATTATTATGAAATGGTCAAATAAAATGTATGTGGTTTATGGTGCTCTTTGTTAATTGCTTTAAAGTTTCTTAGGATCTTTGAGTAATTATATTCTTAGTGAGAAATTTGCAGTAGTGTTATTTACAGAGGATTTAATCTCTGGGTTTTTAATCACTTTCAGGTCTCTTGTAGCTAACCTTGCTGCTGCTAATTGCTATAAGAAGGAAAAGCACCTTGATTTGGAGAAGAACTGGAAGTTGGTGGAAAAGGCCAAAGTTTATTATATAGCGGTAAGTTCAGCCTCTTTCAAATTGCTAAAATTGTTGTTACTGTAGTGGGAGGTTTAAGCAATGAATATGTCTGTTCCATGTGGGTTTGGATGATTTCTTAGGAAGACAAGGAAAGAAAATGAATGCTTCAATTTCACCGTAGTTTGATTTCTTCAAATTTCGATGTACAAATATAGAAGTATGTTTTAGTTCTGTGCTCTCTTAAATTAGTGGGAAAAATCATAAGAACTAAACATTTTCAAAGCTTTTGTAGTAGTGCATCAAATTTACATTTCACATTTTCTACTAAATTGTTGTGAAGGATGCACAAATTATGTAGAAAAACACTATTAGCATAATTATTCACTGCAAACAGTTTGAGCTTATTTGTGTGAACAATCTTAATTGCTATTTATTCCATAGTAATTACTATGGCACCTTATAACTCAATATTTCAGAAACAATGATTGTGACAAATCTCTTGAATGTGGGCGGTGGGGCAAACTGATTTTAATGATGAAATCTTACTTCTTGAATAAAGGGGTCTTGAGGATGGGGCATTAGTAGATTCACAATTAGTATTCTTTTTTTGCCATCCAGAATGAATCAAGCAAAATTAATGTATTTGTGTAGATTACATTTTGGTTTAATAGAATTGGTGAATTTGTTTTTGTCTTGCAAGCAAGCTGATATGACTGATCAAAATTAGCAAACATGAAACATCTATGACAGATTAAAACCTCATAACATGCATGTAATATATGAATTCTGTATGACAGCTGCTTCCATTCTACTACCTGAGCTATGTGGGAACAGCTGGTAAGAAGTGTAAAAAATTGATTATCCAGGAGGAACAAGTTCATTGAAAATACAGTTATTTCTTTTAGGTAGTGTTAACGTCTCCTACAGCCTTGTTAGTGTGCACTGCTGTAGGCTTTACATGGTTGTTATTGATTCTTGTGTATGGCCAAGACTGCCCCTTTATAACTGTCAAAAAATACTTATGACCTTCTCAGTGTACAAAGAAAATAAATCCCACTGCTATGACCATATGTTTGTGCTGTGGTTAAAAAAATACGTAGGGGTATTGTCTACTAATTTTTTATTTCTCTTTGTTGAAGTGTTCCGAGCTCTTTATTTTCCAAATGCAATGCTTGGGAATTAATGCTGTTGGCTTAACGAAAGGCTAAGAGTACAGCTTAAATAAAGAAGAATTTCAAATGTGACCAAAAGTGATACCCTACTGTTTGGTTTTTGGGTTTATTTTTTTAATTTGACCGTGCTTATATATTATACCGTGCTTACCAATGAAACTTCCAATACACAATTTAGAAAAATTAAACTTAGTGGAGATGCTTCAAGAAAGGTGGGAAATATTACATGAGGTGATAAACAGGTTTGTATTTTTTAAGGCATAACCTTCGTCTTATTTTAGTTGTGAAGTCATTCCTCGGTGTTCAGTCAGTTTGATCACTTAAATTTTGACGAGGTGATTCACTACACTGATTTTCATATATATTAAAAGCCCTTCTTCAGATGCCCATTCTGTGACATCCAAGCTTTGACTAAGAGACAAAGAATTATTGTACTAAAATGAAAATAAACCCAAGATGTGCTTATGATAATGAATAGCTAAATAACATTGAAGTGCTAATAGATTTTATTAGGTATTTGTAAAATTACTTCAGATTAGGGAAACCTATGATTGCAGGATGAGATGTGCTGGGTGTTCACTTGTGTAACAAAAGCACTTGAGGATGATCTAAGAGATTTCTAGGACAGTATTATCACTTCAGATTACAGATTGCATGTGTAACTTTACTTAAGGAAAGGAGACAACTGTGCATGGTTCCTCGTGCTACAGTTGTGTTCATGTCCTTTTCTTTCATTTAGCTTCTTTACTTGGGGGTTTGTAGCAATTTACAAGATTAAACGAAACCATGTAGTGAGCAATTACCACTCCTGAGGTAGAGGGTAGCTCTCCGAGTCATTAATTTGTCTACTGTTGTATGTCTTCACTTTAGTCTTATTACCTTCCTTGACTTTTCACTGTGCATATGTTGCTTTTCATTTTCTTCTTTCTATCCAACTGTCACCTATTTCTTGGATTGCATTAGAGTGTATGTCAGTGTCAGATACTTATTCTGGAAATCCATGTCCTGAGATTATCAAACAATCTATTTTCTTGGCAGAATAGGGCAGTTGTTGCTTTAGGACAGGTCTCTGATATCCTGTGGTCATCTGTATGTGCTTCATAGAATAGATAATATGCTTTTCAATGCAGCATTCAGCAGAATGGTCCTCAGATGAAACTTAGCTCTGAAATCTAATCAATTCACAGAGGGAGGAGTAGGTACAAAGGAAAAGATAGTGAAGCCGTGACAGAACCCTTAAAGACAACTTCTGTTACCATGAATGAACACAATACATTTATTTTAGCCATCTGGTAATCAGATCTGGCAGACAAATTAGAGAAAGACTAGCAGAGAATAGGACCCTGTAAATCACAGATAGAAGCAAAATGCAGAGGCTGCCCCAGCTTTCTCAAAGATAGTAAACTTGAAAAGTGTATTTTAATCTTTTTAAATTACTCTATTTTGTATCATTTAGGATAGGTTACATGTACTGTCAAACTCTATGCAATTTCTTCCTCTTCTCAAGATATAATTCCTATGCTAGCAGTAATTTATACCATTGACATCGTATCTTCCAGTCTGTCATACTCATTTCGCTGTGGATCAGCTAGCTGTGCTGCTGGTGTCTGATTAGAATTCACTGTGAGGGATTTTATTTGGTTCCTACTGGGGCTAGAAAATGTCTCTTCCTCAGATACTTCCCTTATTTCACAATCAGTTGAGAGTTATGATAGCACTAAGCACTGTCATTTAGTCTCTGGAACTGTGAATGGGACACAACCTGAGATGAAAATAATCGTAAATTGGGGGAGGAACAGGCATGTCTCTGTTAATTTTTTTTCTTTTTTTTCTCTCTCTCTGAGTCTGTGCTTGCTGTCAGAACTTGCATTTTAGAACTCTTATGTGTTAAAGTTACATCTTACGAACTTGGGTGATAAAATTCCATGTTTGTGCACCTTGTTGTCTTATTTTCAGAGGCATTTAATAAACTGATGGTAGTACTGGATTTATGCAGGCATCTCTAAGAATTCTCTAACGTGTTTTGAGATTTTTGTGTTGTTTTTTTGGTTTTTAAGCTAATCAATTCCTAACACCCAACTGAAATCTATGGGAGTTGCTGGTATTCAATTCCTTTAACATTGTACACAAACATTTTGACACTGTTAATGTAACTTGCATTAACTATATTAGTTAACTATTAATTAACTATAGCTATGAATGTCCACATTTTAGTAAGGCTCAGAATGCAAAGATATTTTTATTGTCGGTGGTTTTGCTAAAAAAATCTAGTAAGAGTTACTTAGGAGAGCAGGAAAACTGAGGAGAATTTTAGTTGTCATTTGACTCCAATGGGCATGTCTGTGTTAACTGTGTATGTGTAAGAAATTTTGCACTTGTTCTTTGACAGTGGGAAGAAAATGGAGAAAATGCTTTCCCTCATTAAAAGCTGCACTTATGAAATCTTAACCGTGACAACTGATATACACAGCTTGCTCATACAGACAGCTGAATTTTAACTTTCTCCCTGTATTTGAACATGATTGTTAGAAGTATGGTGCTTCCCAGATATGTGTTTTCTCATGTTCCGGTTAGCCATCCTTATTTCTGCCAGTTATTTAGCTTTACTCAATTTGTTCTTCAGTCCAACACCTGCATTCATTTAATATGGATGGAACACTGTCATGTGATGCTCATATTATCTTGGTGCTGAAGTAATGTATGCCTTCTTTAAAGTTTCTTCTGTGCTTTAGTTAGGTTTTTTTGTTTGTTCTGGGTTTTTTTCTAAGCACTTCCCTTTACTAAGCTATGAAATGGCAATATTGACTGCAGTTAGGTTCCCAGTCTGTAGTAACTTGAGTCTTAGAATGGATCAGTTAATTAGCTTCCAAAACCCAAGCAGATCTTATTTTAATAAAATACTTGTCTCTTTCCTGTGCAAAGGAAAATACTTGAATGTTATCTGGGGACTGTATTTGAGTTTGTGTTTTGTGGATATAATTTGTAAACTGAAAAAGTTGGTGCTATAAGTGATATCTCTCAAAACTTTTGTAATTAGTATCTACATAGAGTGCCTTGCCATTTCATGTTGAAAGCGCTGCTGATGCTTTTTTGTAGCTCTGAGGTTTATTTCTAAGCAGCTGAATTTTGGGTTATTCACTTTGAGTACTGCCATACAACCTTTTATTAAGAGAAGATAACACTTTCATTCAGTCAGCTTTGCATGGGCTGTTGTTATTTCATAATCCTTAAAAGTGTAAACTGTTTTCTTCTCCTGCTTCCATGTAGCAAATAATAGAGGTTTCTCAGTGGTGGTGCCCTTCAGTTGTACCACACTGAGTATGAAATTTTCTAATGCTGCTTAGATTTGTTAGCCCACAGTTGAATTACATTCAGCACCTTCAGCATCTTTTGTGCTTTCAAAGTGAACGTCAAGTGTAGTTTATTTTGACGATAATGACAGTTCTGATCAAGACCAGGAATTCTGATCTTAGGCTGAGTTTCGAGTAGAAAATGTCATTTGTTGCACCATGTCATAACGAACCCAATGTAACCTACCTATCTGCTGGAGAAGTTTTTAAAACTCCAGCCACTCTGGTATGCTTCAACAAATACTGTGGTATTTTTATATTTATTTTCTTTTAATGCCTAAGTGCTTGTCTAAGCAGAGAGATACTGTGGTAGTGTAGTGGGCTTGATGGAGGAATTATCTGGTTTCAACATGAGTCTGTCAAAACATAAGCTTGATGTCAGCAATGCTTAAATAACATTCTACAGTATTTTACGTGGGGTTTGGCTATTCTACTCAAGAAAAAGTGCTGATTATTTTAACAATATAAGTATAAATGAAATTTCTTTTGTACTGTCTCCTCCTTTCAAAGGCATATTCAGTGAAGGCATTTTTATTGTAATTTACTGCTATGTTAGGTATGATAATTTACAGTGGATTGTGATCATTTTTTTTCTTTGAGATGTGCTAGGGCTCTGTGTGCATCACAGGAAACAAGAGACTGGCAGGAAGCAAAATATTCCCGAGAAGGACATTTGTTTGAATAACTCCACAATAGCTTTTTTCCCCATTGATAACTTTTGCCATAGTGCTCTGGCATCAGTATGCCATTTGACATGCAAAACTATTTCTCACAATAATGAATAGGTTTTATGGCCAGAAAAACACCATTCAGAATATCTTAACTATAGAGAAGACGATGCAACTGGCAACGGTTAGTTGTGACCCTTTTTGATGGCCTGGGATAACATCTCCTTCCTGAAACCCACCATCTTGAGCCATTGTGTTTTCTGGAAGTTATAGCAGAAGTGGGATGCATTTGCTGTGGAGAGATGATACACTCTGTGTCTAACCAGAAAGCAGATCTGCCATTTACTGGCTTTCAAAACAAATATGGGGGAAAAAAACCTTACTCTCTCATAAATATGGAAGTCCTCAGCTTTATTTCTTTGATTAAAATGCAAAAAAAAAAAAAAAAAAAAAAAAAAAAAAAAAAAAAAAAAAAAAAAAAAAAAAAAAAAAAAAAAAAAAAAAAAAAAAAAAAAAAAAAAAAAAAAAAAAAAAAAAAAAAAAAAAAAAAAAAAAAAAAAAAAAAAAAAAAAAAAAAAAAAAAAAAAAAAAAAAAAAAAAAACCAAAAACTTTCTCTAAACTGGCACCCACAGATGTTATGTCATCCTGTGATATATTTAGGATGTGGTGTGTGTTATGCCACCATCTAAGTTATAACTTCTCATATGTGAACAATTTTCTCAAGTAACTTACATGTAAAAGTGAATAAGAAGCTTTTTTCTTACTTCTTTTGAGATGAGGTTTGGTCCTCAAGATGTCACTCTTTGAAGATGAATGCTTTGTACTTTATGCAGAAAAATGCATCATCAACTTCTAAGAAAGGTTGTACCTCCTGTTTCTGTAAGAGAAAATTAACAAGAGTCTGTCTGACATTGTAAAAATATTTATTTCTAAATGTTCACCTCTATATTATTAATTGAATTTTTAATATGAAGAATATACATGTTTCCTTTTCAATCATTCTCCTCCTACCCCAGTAGCCTTTAAATTGCAGATACGCTTCTTCAGCACAGTAATTAGTGAAGTTCAGTCATCGCTCCTTTTATCATGTGATTTTTGGGTGTTTTTTTTAGAAGAATGCATTATTAGAACACTTACACAGCCAGTCTAGCTGCAACAGCCAGGCGGCAATAGCAGTGCCATTTTTCACAAAGAAAATGTTGAACAGGAGCCAAATGTTTGGTGGCAGAGTCTGTTGCTAGGAAATCAAGTTCCTGAGGCGATTAATGACAAAGCAAGCAATAACAAGAAGGCAGAATTACAGATTTAAAAGAGAGGGAGAAAAAAAAAGTGGTTGGTGTTATAATTACCCAAAGAAATCCGTACTCATTAAATTGGCTGTTTTTATGATTGACTTTAATTGGAGGTTAGCTCAGATATTTAGCTCCTTTCCCACCCCTTTAAACACACACATGCACATAATCTGTAGAACTGCAGACTTGTTTTTCTAAGCATTGAGAGGAGCTTGCCCTGTAATTTGATCCCCACTGACAGATGCATTTTCTATGCTGCCATTTTGAATTAACCTATTGTGCAACAATTTTCCTCAGCTCTGTTGAATAAAACATCAAGTCTTATTACCTCAGATGGATTTGATAGAGTAAAAGAATGTACTTCTAGCTGAAGTAGACTATTTGCAATGAGTTCAGTGATTTGAACTCTGCCAACAAGCCCCAATAATTTGTGATGTATACTTAAAGAATGAAAGAGAGGAGAGCCACGTGGGGGGTCTTTTTGGCTGTATGAAGTTCAAACACAAACCTCGGAGTAATATTGTTGTTTGTGCTAAGGTTATTCCCCAAGATCAAACCTTTTCAGATAAAGCATGTTAACTGAGATTTTTTACTATTAAGCAGATTGAGTTTGAACTGGAGATTCTCTTATCCCCAGTGGTTATCCAAACTGTCAGACTACTGTGGGATTAGAAAAATAAAAATAAATCCCCCTCTCCCAGAAACACCAACAGTTGGATTTTACCTCTGAGACTTCTTTTGTGAAGAGAAATTTTCCCTTGTAAAGTTAAACTGGAATAAATGTTGTTTAAAATTTATTTAAAATTCCAAATAATTTGTATTATGTGGCAAGGGGAGAACAGGCTTTCACCTTATTCACTTTGCTGCCCAATTAGAAAAATGTATGCAGTTGGTTCAACAAAATTTTGGCACAGAAATTGGGAGGCAACTGACCCTGACATTTAAATCCTGTCATGTTTCATCGCTCATGTTCAAGACATTATTCCTTACTTGGGGCAAGTGATAAGTGAGAAAATAACCTTTTACAATACCTGTAAGTGAACATACAGAAGTTAACTATAGAAGCTAAATGATGCCATAGCTCTCCGAATTCCTAATCAAACAGTGAAACAATAGAACTGCGCGTATTCTGACCAACAATACCCACGTTACTAATCAGATGCCAATGCCAAGCTGTCTGCTTTGTTAAATACCCAGGTTCCCTGAGGCAAGAAGACAGCTGCTATAACTACTATGAAATTTGGTAGCTCAATCTATTTCTGCTACCCTTGGGCTATCAAGCTACTGTTAATTCAGACCACCCCAATTGGTACACTTTAGGGATTTTTTTTTCAAAGTGTTTGTAATTAAAATGATAAAACATCATTATTACTCCAAAGATGTTGTGTGCGCTTTGCATTTGACAGATACCTACAGAGATAAACCCAGCATGTAATTTTCATTGACATAATGGTTGTGATTGCATTACCCTTTTAAAAGTATATTGCTTTTTAAAAGGGGGGGTGGGGAGAAGAAGGGAAAGGGCATGCTTTTATTTCATTAATAGAACATGTAAGTCTGTTGAAATACTGAATTAGTCTCTTGGTTGCAATCTACTTGTCTGCAAAGGCTGAATTGAGCTTTCTAGCAGGCTGGGGAACGCTGAGAAGTGGCGCTCACCAGGGACAGGGACCCGCTGTGCCACCCCCAGCTCACTGCAGAGACCTCTGCTCCCAGGTGCCTCTGTCTTTAGGGACACCGAGTCTCAAATTGTATGTAAAGTCTGGATAGACCTAACACACTTATTTAAATGTAAATTAAAAAGGGAAGACTTCATACTCTTAAGTGGTGAGGTGAGTCAACTGGAAGGGAAATTTTACTGTAGGTCCCTTTGCATGTCAGGCTTTATTAGATGCTCTCCTTATGAGAGCAGAAGAATTTAGTCTGTTACCATGTCAACTTTCTTAGAGCAAAATCCCTAAACTAAAGCACCATCAAATGAAGGCATTGGAATATCTGAATCAATATTGGTTTCCTCTTGAATTATTTTTTGTTTCAGTACTTCTCCAATAATGTTTTAGAAGAATCGTTAAATTAAGACTGTTCTAAAGACTGAAATTTGGAATTTGTGAATTTTTCTAATTTGACTTAACATATTTGTTTTGGTTGCAAAATTTACAATAAATTGGTAGTCACCGCTCTGTGTACAGTTGATTGAAATGTGGGGTTCCTCCTTTCTTCTAAAAGGACTTGATCTTCTTAGCACGAGGAAATGTCATAGTCTGCATAACCCTGCAATATGTATTATTTGTTTCTGTGTCATCAACTGTTACCTTAAAAAAAACATAGAAATATTGCAACAGTTGTGCTCTGTTTTACATAAAGAAGGTTCATTTCAGCAAAAAATGTGTATATGTGTAACTTGAGAGCTGAGTTAAGCTATTTATGGTAGCCCACTACTTGGTCTGAAGTGAAAATTATAGTTTCATTTATTGTTTACTCTTGTAATAGGGACAGTGCAGTTGCTTAAATTTTTTTTTTTTTTTCTTGAAAAGAGGTATGAAGAATGAATTGCTTTGAAATGAGCACTCTGAAATGATCGTTTTTGGGCTTGATATGTCAAAGCCAGTAACTTTTGTACTAAAATTATGGAATGGTAAAATAAGCTCAAAACCTGAACTGTACTGAAGGGCATTGATCTACTGGCCTTGCCAGGATAGGAACCTGCAGGCTACTTTTTGGTTCTGCAAGAAACCGTTACAACTTTAGAAAGTAAAAATGTTTTTACAGCATAGGTAATCAATATCCTAAAAATCTGTGTCAAGAAAATTTTAGTGCTACAGTGTGCTTAGCAATTGTGTACGCAGAGTAAAAAAGCTATTTTGCAAAAATGCCTCTGCACAGATGTTCAGTGATAACATATTAAGCACATTAATAGTATGCTTTGCAGATTGAGCTTTTTACAACTTTGTGATAAACTCTTTAGCCCGTTAGGAGACAAAAGGGCTGAGTCCTGCAAGCCTTATTTGTTATCAGGTTTATTTGAAACAGGAATTGACTGATTCCTAAAGCGGGCTCTGGAAGTTCATTTGAAAGAAGCTGCTGAGAAGTTTTTTGGTACGGCTGTATTCCTTCTAGTTGTCAGTTCAACCAGCAGTGCACTTGGTCACCTTGGTAAATGTGCTTCAGACTGTCTGGTTTGGTCAAAAGATAGAAGATGCTCCTTTTTTCTTTCAGTTTTCCTTTAATTAAGGTAGAATGCTAAAGGAAATACTACATTCTCTGAATAAGTAATGACTGCCACTTTTGAAAAACTTTTTAAGTTGGAGAAGTGGATGTAGACAAGGTTTCTTTCTAAGACATAAGCAGACCATGCTGGTAGCAGGTAGGGCTTGATAGATGAAACATCCTTTTAGCTATATGAACAAGATAGAAACACCAGTACTAATCCTTGCAAAGGCTTGACTTAAACAAAAGCTAAGAGCCCTTAGATGTTGTCCACAATAGAAGGATTTTGCTGATGCAGCTGCTGTGGAAAACCATCCTGGGGATTTACACTTCTTTCTGGCATAAGCACCCTAATGTGGAGGCAGCTTGTAACAGCTGCTGTACCAGCACAAATGCTCTCACCTGCCCAGACAATCATACTTGCACCAATGTTACTATTGGCAGGACTGTGTTGGTTAAGGACAACGTGGTTTTCTCGTGTTTCTAAATAATGTAGCTGCTTGAGCAAAATGACTTAATAAAGAGCTGGCCATAATATTCACCATAAGTACTTAGACCTTATAGTCCATAAATATTGCAAAGCTCTTTCTAAATCAGGTTTCCCGCATGTGGTACATGGCTAACAGTTCTAGTCCTTGAAGGTGTGTAGATGAGATCTGGTTTGTTACCACTTTTTATGGTGGTTACTGAAGTTGATTTGCAGAATGCCACTGCTCCTAATAGTTTTTGCCAACTATGCTATTGCCAGATGCAATATAACAATACTTTCCTGCAAATTTGAAAATGGTGGGAAACAGCAGTTAACAGTATTTAGCATGAAATATGCCTCAGCATATGCCTGTGAACATGTCTTTTTAAGACCATATGGAGTATAATTGGTGCTGAGCAACATTGAGGTGTTTTGTGAAAAGTAAAGGCTAAGCATTATAAAAAGTCATAAAATCTAAAAGAATGAGACAAATGTTAGAAGTGGGAGAAAGAAGGGGGTAGTGAATATTCTGTCTTTCTCTCTGCGTAACCTGAAGTTAGAGACCATAGTATTTTTCGTAGATTTTTCTTCACAGTAGGGTTAAAATTAAGAAATTCAGCAAAACTATGTCAGGTAGTGGATATGGAAGATGGTATGAGTAACTGGAATGAAGCAGAAACAACCTTGTGATTCGCTGAGAACACCCAGGAGAATATTGGCATTTATAGCTGTGCATACTGTCATTGGCACTGATCACAGCAAAGTAAGGTAAGAATGAATATCTCCTTAAATATGAATTTCCTCTGTCCTTTGAGGACTGGAGTCAAAACTGATACTTTTTACTCGTTTAGTTATTATTAAGATAGCTTATTTCTATGAGACAATTTAGAATTAATAGAGCAATGTGCTAAAATTTAAATTCCTCACAATTTTATTGATTTTAATCATGAACTGTAGCTGAATGTAGAAAAAAAAGTCACAAACTGTAAGTGATTGGAAATTTTCAACAACACGAAGGATCCAATTTTCTCTGAAGAAAGAGAGAAATTTTCAATGAGCATAGATCTAAAGGATAGCAAGTATTCATTCCCCACAACCAGTGCTGTCCCTAAGTGCTTCTTTATACTGCTGAGAATGGGCTGAAGAGAGTTTCTGCTGAGCACTGTAGATTCTTATCTGCCTAATTGAGCCATCATTTGTTGACATGAGGGTAATCATGTGACCTGCTTTTAATGCATTTCACAGTAACAGCAGAAGTGGAAAATGTAGTTCATGGAAAGAGAGTAGAAAATGTTAAAATTTTTTAGAATGACTTCCAATATGGAGTACTGTGAAGTTTGTATTTGCAGCAGAGTCAAATGCTTGAACCTTAAATACATTAAATACATTAAATAAAATTGTTGGGTTTTAATTATCTTGAAAACATTGAACTTCTTTATATTACAAAGCCTGCAGACTTTGAAAATATGAATTTAATAAGTTCTTAGTTTTATCATTATGATGATAAAATTATATCAGTAGAATTGAAAGCAGGTGTCATCTTTCTTTTCTTTGAAAAGAAAATACAAGAAAGCACAAATACAGTAATCAGCCCAATTGCAGAGTTGGTATCAAGGGTTGTACAATGGTAAAAGTAAGAACAGAAAACATCCAATATTATCATTTAGTAGATAGGTATCAGAACAGGGTGCTTAAAAACCCTGTAATTGAAGGCACATTCTCTGCTTTATGACCTTCAGTCATGCTCCCTATCCAAATAACCCATTCCATAGAATGTAGCATTACAGGCTTAGTAGTTGTTTTGTTTGTTTGTTTCCCAACACCGGTTTGAAGGATCTCACCTGTAAGCAAAGTTAATTTCAATTTTTTTTTTTTTTTTTTTAATAAATGATTACTGGCTGCTCTGTTGATGAAGTGGTATCATAGGTTGAAAAACAGGGGTACAGCAGCAAAATCGCTTTAGAATTACGTGTAGAAATCAGGTAACCGAGGAACCTGAGGCTGATAGCACTCTGAAGGTTGGCTTACCACTGAACAGATAATCTCAATGTGCCTGTGAATTTTCATATCACTAGCAGTCATGTCATGACTGACCTGACAGGGAAGAGTATGAGAAGAGTACTTCAGTCTTTCTGCAACTGCAGATCTATGTGGGAAATCCTCTAAGCTGAAAATAGTTGACAGCTGGAAGAGTATTGTACGTGCCTCTCTTGTTTTACTCTTGTCTAGACATCCACTTGTGGCTACTGCTGGGATGTGATACTGGACTAGGAGGGACTTTGAACTGATAATTTGCTATTGCAGCTTTTAAGTTCAAAAGATTCATGTCTTGCACCTCTCATTCTTGATTTTTCACATAGTGTGAGAAGAAAAATGGGAATAATAATGAAAAGTAAGACAAAAGCACTAGAGGTTAAAAATAAAAATAGAAATCTTTAGATGCTGGGAAAAATAATCTCCTGGGTATGTTATAACATAGTATCTTACTCTTTTGCATGAAAAGAATATATGTGTTTTAATGTTTCATTTTCAGAAATATTGTGATAGTACAGTGCAGTACAGCTCACCATTTGTGAGCCAGGGTAGATCATTTACTGTGTTTCCACAGTGTTCAAGCTATTGGTTTTAGATTTGAAATTAGATTTTGTTAAGCTATAATTGTCTTAATCCTGTGTTACCAACCAGAAAGACACTCAACAATTAACATCTACCCTGAAGGCAAATGTTTTAATTCTGACTGTAAAATGTAATAATATGTAAGTAAGTAGAAAATTCAAGGGTGAATTTAGTCATTTCATATAGAAGGCAACACCTAGCATGTTACCCAGGAGGTGAATTCCATTTTCTAAGCTGAAGGCCACAAATGTCCATAATAGCTAAAAATCCACAGTTGAATCACAGTCGGAATATTTGACCCGGTGTCATCCTTGCCTCCTTGTTTCCCAGTATGGGGGAATAATTCATACCATTTAACAGAGTCTGGGATATTTTGGTGCTAGGTGACATTTGCCAGGAAGGAAGAACACTTCCACATTTCTTCCCATTCTTCTCATTTCAGCCCAGTTAGATTAGAATGTAGCAAACCTTAAACTTCACTCTTGCTTCATCCATTTACTCCTAACATAAATATATTTGTGCATATGCACCTGATTCATCAGTTGGGATTTGGGAGTAATTTTCTCCTCCTCCTAACAATAATTAAGCAGTATTGTTATAGTAAGAGGGATTTTTTTTCCAAAAATCTAGATTCAGTCATCATCTTGTCCTTTCAATCTTATTAGTAGCATATGTATTATAATGCTAAAAGTAGTCACTGACATTTTATTTTAAATAGATACTACTTAATATTTCATCAGTTTTACACCATCGTCCTCTCCTCTTGTTACAATTCAGCTAAGTTTTCAATTTAAATTATAGCTAAGTTTTAAATTATTAGAAAATACGTAGCTTTGTATGGAACTCATGGAAGCTTCTTCCACTGGCAGCTGGAAGACTCTTAAAACAAGAAAAGAAAACCGCCCAAAAAAATCTTATTGAGTATGTGGCCCCTTTAGTAAGCATATGAAGTTTTAGTTTTGACAGCTGAAAATGTCCAGTGGAAATCCATTTCTTTTTTTAGTATATCAAGAAAAGAGGAAATTGAGATGATAAGAATCTTGATTTGTTGATATGGCCACTGGCAAAAAATTAGTGTTGCAGAGTGACTCGTCTGCATTAGAAGGGCAACAGTAACCTACAGCTAAATAAAAAGAAAAAAAGTTACATCGTGTGCTTGCTCTTATGTTTTGCTTATGTGCCTTAATTATCTTAATTGAAGTAAGATTAAATACTTATTATGACATCAATGAACTGAAAATTTGCGTTATGAATAGGCAAAATCTTGGAGACAATCCTTTACAATCCCAGATATTTGTGCCGAATCTAGAATTTGTTTATACTCCCTTCAAGTTGAAGAGCTTTGGCTAAATATGGAAGTTTTGATGAAATGCATAAAGTGTATTAGCTGTAAATTCTACATGAGAAATATTTGTTTTGGAGTTCTGTTTGCCTTCACTGATAAGTTTGCCTAGCAATACTCAGAAATGATGACTGCCCTGAAACGGATGATGGTTCAAAATTAAGCCTTGTGCAAATTAGGAGTTAATATTTGCCTGGTACGACAAATAAGTAATAAGTTTTAGAGCAGGCATAGAAGCAGTTCCCAAATTCAAATCTCTTGTTTAAAAGCATTAAAACCTTTTAGAAATCTTATGAAATACTGTGGGTTCTTCTTCCATGTCAATAATGTTTATTGCCACAAATGTTTGAGAATATATTATAATAAACTATCTAGTTCTTCCCAGGTGTTAAAGGATTTTTATTAATGACTCATTTGGCTTTGTAATTGCCATAAAGTTTTTTTTTCATTACCAAAGCCTGTGACTAGAAGACAGCTTTCCCAAAATTTCTCAGTACACTGGTTTTTATATTGAACTTTATAGTTTGTTTATTTTTCAAAAGCTCTTAGCTTGTAATATCTGATATCAAGTAATTTTTTGTTTAAAATTCATTGTAAAAGGGCACACATATGGTTGATCTGTCTTTGTTTTATTTTGCATGGCCTTATTTGGCATAATGTTTCAAATAATGGAACACCACAGATCCTTCAGCCCCAAAATATTCTCTGCTGTTTGGTCATAATGGGCCAGAAAAAATGGATTTCATTCTTTTGTCGTCTTTATTCCCTCTGACTTCCCATATTAAAAAGACTGCTGCCATTTTGCAACAAAATTCTGGATTTTAAATGTATGGAAGCAGAGGAGTTATGCTGCAAAGATGGTTGCTTTGGTCTCCAGAGAGAGATCCTTTCTTTACATCTCCTTAGACCTCAGCTTTTTTCACGATAATGTTCTCTATACTTTGTCTTTTATTTTATAGTTTAATTTGCTCATGCCACATGGGAGATTTCTGTTGGCTAGTGTAATTTGATGTGAAATATAAAAATTCATCTTGTCATTCTTGGAATCTCTTCTGCTGATGAGCTGCAGGATTCGGTAGCCCAAAGTCACGTGTGCCTTTAAAACTGAGTCATGGACCTCGTAAATCATCTAAAGAGCAGTAATGGTACAATCTGCAGCAATTGTCATACATAGAAGGTGTGAGTTTTTTTTTTCACAATGTGGAAGGAAATTAAACGAGAGGGAGCAAAGAGCACTTTATAAAGGAGTTAAAGCACTGTGGGTAATGCTACTCATGTTTTTATTCAACATATTTAAGATAATTTGTTAGGATGTGGGATACCCCATTTGTTTTACAATGTGGTTTTCCTGAAAGGGTAGCACCGGTTAAGCACAATAAAGCAAACAAATCATTTTCTCTAGACATATGTGGTTGAAGTTCGGTGGTTGGTGGTGGTAGGAGCCCCAGACTAGCAGTGCTTGATATACCTTGTGCTAATACAAGCACGTGTGGTTGATAGTTCAAATGTAGCAGTAAATTTAAGCGTAATTTTTCTCCAATTTTGCTCATATTTTTGTTATATATGTCTCAACGTTTTGTAAGAGATTATGTTCTAGTAAGATCACCCAAATATTTGATGCATTATGTTGACTATGCTGTATAATTATTAATTAAAATTTTGTTAACATTTAATTCCACACTGTCATATATTCATAATGGATATTTGAATTTTTAATATAAATGTTAGTGAGTTTACTAAAAATATCACTTGTCATCTGACTCCAGCGAGCTAATCCTGAAAAAGGAAGAAAAACCCAGAAAAGGTAATTTCATTTCAGAAAATAAGTTTTCAGATACTAACAAGTTAAATGCAAAATTACTCACACTTTCAAGTTGCTGCTTTGTCAAAATGGATTTAGAGTTAGGGAAATTCCTGTGGATTTAAGTGAATTCTCCCGAGAAGTGGTGTACGTGACAGAAATGAAGAAAACTACTTAACTTGCTATGAAATGCACAACATTTATTATCACTTTCAAAGCTGATATTTCATGCATTTGTAGCTGTTTATGACTGGCTCAAAAGCCAGTTGGATGGCTGCTCTCAGAGGTGGCCATGCTGCTCCTGCAGCATTACAGCAGGAGTACTGACAGTTGGTTTTAACTGAATGGAGTTGTGCTACTTAAAGCAATGCTTTGTTTAGGAGCACTTTGTGGTTTGATTGATCTTGATGGTTTAAGGTGCTCTCCGAAGTTATAGGAATGTACTGTAATACAACTGTTCAGGCGTGGGTTGGACAAAGTTATTGTCATTGATTTTCCTTTTAAATTCAAAACCAAGAATTAACCTCGTCCTCTCTATTTGCTTTAAATCAATGCTGTTCATTGCGTAAACTCCTTTCTTTCCCTTCTTTTTATGTCACTGTCATTAGATAATCAAACATATATAAAACTGGGATTTAGATACTGCTTGTGTTCCTTAAAATACTTTCTTCAACAGAATAAAAAAGAGATATAAATAATAAAGAAAACCATGGAACAAAATAAGAGCAACATTTACAACTCTTGAGCAAGCTGAGTGTGAGAAGTGCTAAAGGAAGAGTAGGAGATCATAGCCATGCTGTAGGGAAACGTGCACAAAATACCCTCTTCAGCCTTCAGTAATCTGCAGCTCAAGGTCTTCCTCAGATAAAGGCATGTTGCTCAAGAGTTCTTGAGGTTTATCAGTTTTTCATATGTAAATGTAAATAATAGTTTTTCTAACTCTTCCCTTTGGGGCGTCCTGGAATAACAAGTCATTCACTTCAATAGTGTGTGGATGGAATAAATTTTTTTTTGTTTTAAGCTTGCCACATGGTAGTTTTATTTGATGTCCTGTAGTCCCCATAGTATGAGAGGCCCTGAGCAGTTGTTCCCTGAGTCCTTCCTGATGCTAGAAGCTGTGTCTTTTTGGAAAGGGGGAGTTTGTATGAGATGGTTGACATGGAGTGAGCAATTACGTGAAAGAAGGGTGACCACATATGGATCTTGTTACTGTGGGTAAGTTGTGAGGAAACACTTCTAACTTTTGAAGTGGAATAGGTTAATTTGTGCAAAGGCTTTAAAGTCCTAAGACTTGCCTGCAGAAACTAGGAAACAATAGTGTGGTAGTCACTCCACTGTTACATGAAAAGTGTTGAATGCAGGGGAGCTGCAAGATGTACTTTTCTTCTAAAAACATGGATAAGCTACAAGTCTTTCTAGAAATTACCATGGAGTGCAAACTGTATTGAAGGTTACATTTGATGATCCTGGAGGTCTTTTTCAATCTTAACAATTCTATTATTCTATCACAGCCTAGTTTACTGTATATATATTTTCCAATGTGGACAAACCAAAATACAGCAAGTGTACATAGGCTTCTATTTTCTGTTAGTAGCTTAATCCCTCCTTTTTTTCAATCTCATAGAAAACATAGTATCTCTTAATTTTGTAATGCCACATGGTTGTGACATCCTGGCTCTAAATTTCATAGCTCTGGTTTTCTTACTCTGTCTTCATACACCAAGTCTGCCTGCAATCACTGAGTCCTTCTTCTGATTCTCAAGAGCTGGACACTGTATTTTGGATGAGGATGTATGACTGTAATTTATTCAGAATTTTTTCCTGAACTTTGCTCTTTTTTTAGTTATGAGCAATGAGTTTTTCCCAAGTAGGTAAACTTTGAGGGTATGTCTGGTTGTTTTTTTTTTTTCTTGTTTGAGCCTCTAATATCAAACCAGAAAACTGTTCTTTACTCATTGGAGTGTCTGTGGAAGACCAAGGATAGAATGGTATAAATGCTCTAATGATGGAGAATTGGAGATTAAAAGATACAAGAAAAAAATCATTCACCTAGCTTTTGGGAGGGTGAGGACAAAAGGAATTAATCCATTGACAGCAGATGAGAATAGTGCTTGTCTGAAGCCCTGAGTTGATATGTCTGGTTTGGTGCTGGTGGTGAAGAAGAGGGCAAACTGGATGAAGACTGCTTCCCAGAAATCCGTTTGCTGGTTTGTAAGTGGTTTCTGATAGATCAGGTTTCATGAAGTTGAAAATCCCACACATAAGAAATGAAAATCAATCTTGCTTATGTTGTTTTACATCATTTTTGAATTGATATGCAAAGCTTTTTTTTTTTTTTAAGGTAATCGTTCTGTGCATTTGTTTTGCGTTGTTTAGGCAACTCACAAAGTGTTGCATATGTGGGTATCTCCCAAGATTGTAGACTTGTGCTACTTTAAAAACATAAGATTATTACAATAATAATCTTATAATAATAATACTGTATATCCAGTAGCAGTAAGTTAAAAAAAAAAACAAACACAAAACCACAAAACAAAGCAAGAAACCACCAACACAAAAACCCAAACAACAACAAAAATGTAAACCCAGCAATTGCCCCAAAACAAAACTTGGTAATTATAAAATCTGGGCTGCTACACATGGCTTAGTGCCAGAACAGTCAGTGATGTGCAAAGAACCAGTCATAGCCTGAAAAGAATTTTATCACAGTGCCACCCTCCTACACCTAACCCTGGCAGTTGCCTGTAGCTTTGCTCAAAATTAGGCTATAAAAACCATTTCATGTTTTCACAGCAGCAAATATTGTTACTCATACAGGCTGTTGTGCAGACCACTTATGATTTGTAAGGTTAGATTTATAGATAAACATAACAAAGTAATCAACAAATACTTTCAAAGAAAATAATGGGAAGCTGAGGAGGACATAGTGGCCATGCACTGATGCTTTGTGGAATGCTTTTTTTGCAGTATTGCTGGTTTTTTAAGTAGGCTGAACATGGCTTTTGTGAAGCATGCGTGGACTGTATTTCTGCCCAGGCCTCAGAAGAGCATGTGTACCTTTAGATATCATCTAATTTAATTTCTTTTTCTTTGGATATGGTCTTAGTGGGACCCCCCTATATACAGTGCATGTGTTTTACCCTGACTGCCTTCCATGAGATCCTTTTCTAGACTTTTTCTGTACAGATATGCTAATCTGTTTTGCCTTCAAAAAAACATTCATACTGTGATGGTTTGGACCTGGCTCCCTGCCAAATGCCCAAACTCACAGTAACAACTCCTTCCCCCTCCCTTCTTCCCTTAGTGCAAAGGGAAAAAAATTATAAAAATTGCAGAACTCGAAATTAATCTAGTTTTATAAAAATATATATTTTACATTTATTACAGTTATAGACAATTAAAATACTATGTACACAGCGAAGGGTATCCAAACACCCTCCAAAGGGAAAGGGAAAGGGGAAAAAGGGACAAAAGGGACACAGAACAGATATACCCAATCAAACCCAAGAACTAGCAAAATAAATCTCACCACATCCCTCAGAAAAGCAAGATCGCCAGACACGACCAGCACTCTCCAACCTCCCACGTGGCAGACCAGTGGTCACTGCAGGCCTCAGCCTCCAGATAAGTGAGACCAGCACAAGGACCCACTGCTCCTGAACCTCGCCAGGAGAGAAGAGCGTGAGGTCTCTCATCTCCAACTTATTTATACCCTGGTTTATGTAAAAATCCTATAGAATACTGGGCACATGGCCACTTCCTTGGTTACGATCTGGTTACCAGGAAGGCCTAGACCAAAACCATTGCACACACCTTCTTTGTGTCTCTTCTTGAATTACAGGAATACATTTGTCCGTGTAACCTGGTAGTAACTTTACACACACAGTCTGGTGGTAATAAATTACTTTACTTATCTTGAGTGAGGGTGGGCACAGTGTGTGCGAAATCACATATGAGTTACTGCCCTGGCATTGTCGTGTCTTGTGTGGGACACACAGGTTCCTGGGGCTCATCCCAGGGTTAGCTAAATTGATATCCCATACATTTCCTAAGCAGTTCTTTTGTGGTGCATAATTATATGTGGCAAAGAATTAGAAGTCTTGACATGGAGCTTGTCAGCATCCACATTCAGAATAGTTACATGAGCAGGAACTGAGTTGTTTTAGGTTGAATAGTGCAGTATCATAAATGTTTCTGCTGTGGCAAAATGCATCCAGCTGAGTCTTCTCCCCTGTAGGTTACCACTAACGGAACAACACTCCAAAAGATAACGCTCATACTTAGAATTGAACTCTGAAATGTAAAAAAAGAATCCATCCATACAAAGGGCTAATGATTAGCAGTAACATTGTTGCCACCTCAAGGATAGTTTTTTCCTGTGTATCATTGTTCACAGTACAAGTTCGCTCGTAAATACCAAGTATATGTTCTCAGGGAAAATCTGAAGAGTGTTTTCTTGAATATACCAAACAAATTGAGTATTCCAGTTCTTTTCTTTTAACACAAATATCTTCTGGAAGACTAGTCTCTCACAAAAGTGGATATTGATGTGGTACCCATGTGGGACAGAAAAGGATTGTTTGAGCTCACTGAAGTGAAGTCTTCCACCCCTTTTGTAACAAATACAGACACCAGTAGATGAATGAGTGTTACAGCTGGTGCCTGTCGTGATCACATGTTCTGCTTATGGATCTTGTCTTACTCTAGACTTGATGTATTACAATAATTGAAGTAATAAACTTCATAGTGAAAGATTCAAAGTGTAAAATATACAGCTTCTATACAGGCTTGAAATGCCTCCCTTTTATTAAACTGAGGGTTTGAGGGTTAGGACAGCAGTATTTCTGTGGCTTTTTTTTTTTTTTTTATGAAAAGACTGAAATGTTTGTTCTATTTCTAGTGAGTGTAGGTGGGAGAAGGCAACATTTTGTTAAACACATGCAACTATAACAACATTCTAACAGGATCAATGTTAACTTATAAAAATTTCTTTCACATTTAAATAATAGATAAGGCTGAAGTCTCCCACTGAAGTTTCTACACGGCATACCCATTTCACAAAGAACTTCATTCTTTCATAATGATGCTTTTAATTCTGGTAAAACTAATGGGTTATTTTGAAATGGGTGTCCTTCATTCATATTTTTCCATATAGAAGATCCAAATGGTTCTTTTCTGAAGTGACCTATGCCATGTGCAGTCTCATTATTTTCATGTGTGTTCTGCAGCCCGTAGCAGTAAAAGTAATACCTGTGCTGTGGAAAGAGAGAAAACAAGCAGATGTCTGTGAATGCAAGGAAGTGTTGTGGAAGTTGAGATGGGGTGCAGCGCTATCTGTAGCTTTGTAGAGATTTCTGTGGAAACTTGACACTTCTGTAGTGCTGGTGTTGCATACTAGTGTCTCAGAGCACAATATCTGTCTATTGTGGAATCCCTGCTCGGTCAGCTAACATATTTATTTGTAAAAAATTCAAGGTCTCATATTCAGCAAGTCTTCCATAAAACGAAACAAACCCATCTCTCAAAGAAATCTAAACCCAAAACCCATGGAAAAAAACCCCACCACAGAAAATTAGTTTACCAGTTAGCTTATATTTCTTATTATTTTTTTTCTTTTTTTATTTTTGTTGTCACTGTAATATTCTTTTTTTTTAATGGTGACTTTTTTATGCATTTGCCGCTTCATAGATGAAACCACTGTAATTTCTCTTAATTTAACTTTCTTCTGAAGTTGATGCTTTTATTATTATTTAATACCTCATCAGCATAAAATATTTCTATAGAAGTTAGTGGAAAAGATTAAATTCTGCTCCATAAGACTGCCCAGATAAACATGCAGGTGTGATATTACTTTCCTCCTTTGAATCCTGTAGTTTCCATGTGTCTTAGGAGTAAAACATTGACAGGAAAAACACATACAGGACTAAAACTCTAGTTCTGTCTCCCTAACGATCTTCATCAAGCAGTATAGCTGTTAAAGGAGTTAAATGCTGGTGATGTGTTGTTTAGCAAGATTACTTTATCCTAAAAGCAGGTAGTCCAGCTCTTGCATTAACTGGTGCAATTTCTTACAGGACAGTTGGTACACAGTATAGTTTCAGTACATGAATTTAGATGTATTTTTTAAAATACTATTTTACTTGAGTAAGGCTAGTCTGAAATCCTGCGTTTCCCTAGTGCTAACCTTGTTTGTCCCAGAACTTCAGTATGAGTCTACCATAGCATAAGGTGTTCAGGAGAAAGTATTTGATCTTGAAGACTTACAAGCAAAAAAAATACTAGTAGGAATATTGCAGTCCTTCAGAAAAATCTCTGAGAATTGGCAATTATGAATCAATTTTGTATATGGGGGTAATAATGGGAATTTAGGGTACAATTCCTAGTGAAAGGATCTTAAAATAGATTTTTGAGGGTTTTTTTCTTTCTGTTTCCTGGACTTTAGGCATACAGTAAGGTCAAAGGTGGAATTGTTGTCTAGATGTTAGATCCTGCTACAGTGCTGGTTTTTTTTCAGCATCCAGTCATGCACTATAGAAAGTACTAGCAGGTTAATGTATCCAGTTGTAATTTGTGAAATCTCAGTTAAAATCCACGAAGAAAAGCATCTGGTTTGTTTAGTCTTTCTGAACATTTAAACACCTGTGTGTGTGTTTCCACTTCAAGCTGATCTCTCAGAAATGTGTAAATGCATGCTTTACACAATTCTGTCATAAAATTCAGTTGGTTGCCTTACTTACATGCCCTTTTCACAGAATTCTCTCATCTCCCACTCATCTATAGCCTCCGTAGTTATTCCTACTGATTAAATTGGTGCTTAGGGATGAATAGAGAGTAGTGAGCTGCAGGCTGTGCATCTTGTGGATCTGATTGTGACCTTTGAAGACTGGTGGTGATTTCTAGGTGGGCTTTTTGTTTACCTGTTTGAACCTGGGAGTAAGTTTGGCATTCAGAAATAGCATGCAATTCTTGACATGTGGCATGGAAGCCTGAACATGGATGTTTACAAGAAGGTTCTCACCATCCCTTTTGTGCTGCTTTTAAATTTGAACTGGTCAATAAACTTCTTTCCTGTTTACTTTTTCAAAGCAGTAATTTTGCATCATGATCAAGTGAAAGGTGCCTTTGCACGGGAATAAACACTTAAACCCGTCTTTGGGCCAGTACTGTTACAGAGGTGAAGTCTGAACACATAGGCAAGACAGTAAGTGGGGTTTTTTCCACCTACAGGAATGTACTCAGTGCAAAAAACATAATTTTCTGACTCAAGTTTCTGTGTATGTAAATGTTATTGTAATTCAGTACTTACTTGTGAAATTTGCTACGATATTTGATCTCAAGTTTTTAGTGATGTGATATTACATCCATTTAAATGTATACCACACCAAAAATCAAGTAACTACTTATATACTGTCTGATGGAAAAGGGAACTAAAGAAAACCTTCCTTATCCTGGCAAGCTTAACACAGAATTCCCTAAAGTCTGCCTTTATAGTAATATTTTGTGTTGGACTTTGGGTTCTGTTACTATAAATGTTAAATTGCTCTTAAGGATGCCTTACATCTTTCATTGTAAGGATATTTATGTATAAAGATGTTACTGAATTTACTGCTTGTTGTCCATTTTCACCATTGAAATCCAATTGTGAGGCTTGGGGTCAGCATTTTTCAAAGTTTTCAAAACTATAATCCTTGAAAAATATTGTACATAAAATAGCAAGCTGTTTTGTATTTGTGAGAAGCTGAGAAAGTTATTACTTCAGCTTTTGCCAAGTAAGATGACTAAAAAAAGAAAAGTTTATTGTAGAGGATTACGGAAGGAACAGATTTATGGTGAGTGTCTGATATATATACCCAGTATCCTCATGTTCAACTAAACCAGACTTGCCCTGGGCCTTCTGGAGCACAATGCCCTTAGCAAGTAGCTTTCGACAGCTTTTTCAGGAAGCAATATTTTTCTTCAGAGAGAGGGTCACTTCACTGTTTTTCTTTCTCCTTCTCTCCTGTCTTATCTTTTGAGTTCAGGAAGTATTTTAAATTTACAGCCAGCTTTGAAGGCATGAAGCAAGTTCAGCCCCAGAAGTATTTCCTGTTATGGCATTAATCTAATTCCATGAAAGTAGAACTGATTTTTCATCTGTAAAGTAAAGTGCCTGGAGCAGCAGACCATTACTCTGGGTTATCATGATAAAGAGGCTTAGTTTTGACACCAAAGTGTTTATCAGCCTAACCAGGGGAAGATTTCATCCTTTTTGTTGAAAAAGATATTAATGGATTATAATATTTCTTTGCTTCATGGAGACAATGAGTTCATATTGAAAATGTTGACCCGAAATAACAATGTTCCCATAACATATTATAAGTTAATTTATCTGGAAAGCTACCAGTACCTGGGGGACCAGGGAAAACTACTTGTAAAATGATAATATAGTGGGCAAGTGTGTCCTAAGTACATGATAATGATAATTCCGGAATTATAAAATAGTTTAGAGCTCTGGATGGAGCTACTGTTTGCTTTATGGTTTCAGTGATGCCTGTGAGTACAGTTAATCTGACCTACTGATTTTAAGGATGTTACAAAATTTACTGCATGGTAGCACTCAGATACTGTAGACTACAAGTTTCGCATCCCTTTTAGCGGCTAAAATTATGTTACCTTTATGTTATGCTTCTAACAATGCTTAAAGCATTCTGCATTTACCTAGAAACATGCAACAGCTTATACCATATTCCTTATTTGTAAGACTGCTTTCTAGAGTGTGTAGGATTTTTTTAATATTTATGTTATAATTGGATAGTTTGAAGTTAATACTTAAATAGTTAAATTTGACCATAAAAACTAGTGCCAACCTGAAGCTCTGACTGTATCCTGAGTGTGTAACTGTACAAACTACATGTGCAAATCTGTTTCATGTGGGAACTATAAGAAATCTCAGAGTACATTTCTTCCCCACTCCAGTTCCAGTGTCTGTACTTAGGTGTCATCTCCCCAAATTGTCATCTCCATGTTTGTTTGCCTGGGGAGACAGGAACCTAAATTTGTGCAGCCCCCAAGGAGGGGCTGCTCAAGGCAGCTACCTGGGGTGGCAGCTGAGACAGAGTTCTGCAAGCATAGGAAAAGCTAGAGATGCACTGGCCAGTTAAGCCTAAATACTCAGGGTTCCAGGAATCCCCAAGAGTGACTTAAGACTTGAAGGAAACACAGTTAAGAAGCAGGTATAGAAGGAAACATCATTCTCAGTCTGAATAGTTTTCAGAGGTGGCAGTACCGGAGCCTGTGGCTGGTGTGAAGGACCAGAGTCCAGCGAGGGCAGCAGGATTGTCCTGAGGATCCGGGGGGTTGAAAGCCTGCTGGGGACACACAGACGGGTGAGGCAGAGCCAGCCTGAGGGGAGAGCAGTGCAGGCTGCTCTGCCTCCCCTCTGTGTCTGCCGCTAAGTGCCAGAGAGGTGTTTTGTTACTGGAGAACGTCTGGGCCAACCAGGGCTAATTGTCTTACACCTTCAGCCTCAAGCTGTGAATTCTGTACCGAGTCATTTGGTCAATTAGAAAAAAATAATTCCAAATGGTTGAGTGGGGTGTTATAGCTATGTGCAAATTCAGTATTTTTAAAAGTGCTTACTATGTTTCCATTGCAGACAATAGTCGTAAAGATAAATAAGAAAGCAGTGTTTTCACGTATCTAAAAGAATTTCAGGCAAGGATGTCTGTATATTTCTTGTGGAGGACAGTGTATCCCAAGCACATTCTCCCTGTCCTCAATTCATGTCTTCACTTGTCTACTATGATAATCTATTGGGCTGCACTCTGAAGTGAAGCAGGGAACTGAGCTGAGTGAAAGAAAGAGAAAATAAATGTATTTAGTTGATCTCCTAGCAACCTCACAAACAGTTCTATCATAAAACTGGCCGTGGTATAGGGATATTAATAATCAGTTGGGGAAGGTAGAGGTTAAGAATTACCTGCCCTAGCAGTGCTGATAATGAACGTGTGCAAGTAATTATGGCCTAACTCTATCTGCATCACATTTACATTTTTAACGACCAAAAAAATTATATATGTAAAGCATATTTATTGACCCCTATTTCTAATGCCATTATGCTTGTAATTTATTATTTTGGACTTTCAAGACATTAATGTACTACTTAGTCATAAAATTTCTGTTTATTTAAATGTGGGTAGATGGTGGAGTAGTAACTGAATAAAATTTGTTATATACACAAAAAGTTAAATTTGAAAGATTTCAAAGAAATGCGCTTATTATAATTTTGCTATTTGGCATATTTATATAAAAAATCATATTATTTGTGCTTGTTTTGTTGTTTTTTAAATTATTTATTAAATTGGAATTGCCTTTATTTATGCATTATCTGTTAGGGCAGGTCTGCAGTGGTGCATTCATTCTGCAGTAGATCTTCAGCTTCAAAGGCAATATAACAAGCCCCTCGAGCCACTTTTCCCCGTGGCTTTCCCAAACTGCAGCCTGGAAGTCTGCTGGGGGAGGGGATGGGAGCATCTGGGCCTGAAAGGATGGAGCACTTTCAACTCTGTTTTCTGTGCTGTAGAACAGCTGTTGAAAGAAGGCAACCACCATGCGTTAGAGCAGCAATTAGCACTGCTCTGGCATATGTTGAAATGCTCTCGCCCATCCCCTGGGAAAGTAAAAAATTATGTGAAATGCAAAGGTAGATGTCCTTTCTCCTTATGCCTCCTGTATGATGATGATGCCTTCCTGAGATGCATTATGTCTTTAGTCTATTCATCAGATTTCTGTCTTTTGATATTCTGAGGAACAGGGAGGTGAAGGGTAAGAAAATGATGATTCCTCTACTTATTGGTAGACTTTTTGCATGTGATCAATATTTAACAGCTTTTTACTGAAGAGTGTTGTTTGTGAATTTCCCATGGTTTCACTGGAGGAAGGACAGGGGAGCTGTGTATTATTACAGGAAAATTATGTCTTGCTCTAAAACTGCACCTATGGTTTCAATTAGTCAACTCTCAATTATAATAATGTAATGAGGAGTAATGAGGAGGTGGGGATAACCTGGGACTAACACAAAACATATGTAAAATTAGATTGCAAGAGCCTTCACTGAGAACTTAATGGAAATAAAAGTCCTAAGATAACAGTTGATGTGCACAGATCTCTAGTTAGACTCGTGGAAGCAGGTAGATGCTTATGTTGCTACAAAGAACTAGCACAGCTCTGTCACTCCTGTGCACAGCCAGCTCTCCAGCCAAACCAGGCTTATTCTGACACTCCAGCTGTGGATGATCATGAGCAGCATGGAACTGCTGGGAACAACATTTTAGAAGCAATAAATACCTTGTCTTTGTGAGGAAGGGATTATTTATTGGAAAAGGCCTTCAGTAACTACTGAATTGATTTTTCAGAACTGTTGTTAAACAAGCCTTTAGGTCTTTTTTCCTTAATTATTGATTGGTGATAAATGTTATCCTGGTCAGATATCTTTGTTTCTGATTTGCCCAGTATCTTTATGTTTAATAAATGCACATGCCTGTAAGCTGCAGCTTTGTGGCAATCAGAGATGATGCAATTGTATTTCATAGTTATACCAGAAAATGCAAGTTTCCTATGTAGTAGGGTAGCAGAATATTATGTATATGAACACCTGATGCTCAGCTATGTGGGAAAATACAAACCAACAGTTTACATAAGAACAAATGTATAGCTGCAAACTACCCTTTATGTGAGCCCTGTTATTTCACCCAGCAGAGCTTTAGTTGGAGTGGAATATCTATTTGTGCAGAGTAAGTACAATTAATAACACTAATTCAAGCAGTGTATGTTGCCCATCAGTTCTTGCCAAAAAAGGATGATTGAAAAAATCTTTAGCACAAGAAAGCTAAAATCCAAAATTAATTTCAGATGTTTGACTGTAACAGCAACATATCACTCAGCTTTGACTGAGTTATGCAAAATCTAGAGTCATAAAATATTCTGAGTTGGAAGGGACCAGCAAGGATCATCAAAGTCCAGCTCCTGGCCCTGCACAGGACAGCCTCAAGAGTCACCCTCATGTGCCTGAGAGAGTTGTCAAAACACTTCTTGAACTCAGGTTTGGTGCTGTGACCACTTTCCTGGGGAGCCTCTTCCAGTGCCCAACGACCCCCTGGGTGAGGAACCTTTTTCTAATATCCAACGTAAACTTCCCCTGACTCAGCTGCAGACCCTTTTCTTAGGTCCTGTCACCAGTCATCAGAGAGAAGAGATGAGGTGCCCCTCCACCTCCCCTCGTATTCTACTAGCATTTTTCTTTCTTTGCACCTCAATTGTTACTGCATTAAAAATTAGGGTACTCAGCTCATTTTGAAAAGTGTGCAAGAATACAAGTCTCCAAGTGAGCATCTGCCTGTGGCTTGCCTTTACACATGTGGTTTTGAAAGAGATCTGTAATAGCTTAAAGTGAGACAGCATCCCTGGAATACTAAGGCAAGTTTTAAAGCATATTTCTCTGGTAGAAGTGTCTGTATATGTGAAAGTATCACTGCTTGCTGGACTTGCCTTTTTTGTCAGTGTCTTTGACCATCAACCATGTAATTCAAACTATTTCATTTATTGTCCTGTCTCAGCTCAGGGATTTCAAATCATAAGGGCATGACAAAGAGGCTTGATGAGTGCCTGTTACTCATCTGATGATGTCTTATGTTGAGGTTGGGCAGGGATATTGCAGCCAGTGAGAGAGATCAATGTGTCAGTCCCACAGCATGCATTTCTTCCTCAAAAAAAAAAAAAAAAATCTTTTGTGATTCACACATTTACTGGTTTCTATTAGAAAGTCTAATGTGTTTTGTTTACAGTGTGTTTATTACTGTGTGCTTGTGTTGCGCTGTTCCCAATGCATTTATGTCTTTTTTTCTGAGTGGGAGATAAGTATATATGTATTTATTTCTATAAGGTCTCAAGTTAACACAAACTTCTCTGGACAATTTGAACACAGTCATTTTAGCCATCTGTTAGCCTTTGGTCATCATGAGGTTATTGCTTTTTTGTTTGTTTTTTTTAATACCAAAAAAACCCAACACCAGGAAACTAAACACCATAGAAATTAATGCTTGATAGATATTCATGACACCTGTTTTCTGTCGTAGTGAGAAAGCAACTTAATTATTTTCAAGTAAAATTTTACATTGTTGGATTGAAATCTGAATCATTTCTTCTGAAGTAGAAACGGAACATACTGTTTCTCTTAAGATAATGACATGCATGTGCTCATGACTGATTCAGTGTTTTGATCTCAGATGCTCTGGACATCTATCATGTAGCTACTGTCATATAAATTACACATTAGTGCCACCAAGATTTATTCCAGTATATAGTAATAGAAGTTCCCTTCATGATAAAGTATTAAAAAATATAGGATGTGTACCATATTATTGGAAATTTAATTAAAAAAAAAAGCTACCTAACTAAACATAGTAAGCAGCTGTATCTCATCCAGCTTTCTGCTAAAAATTTATCACTGATTTAATTTAAATATTTGGGAAACTTGCAGAAGTACTAATTTAAAAACTAAAATAAAATAAATTAATAGATTAGAATCCAGTCTTATGCAGTTGGTAGAGGATATGTGATTCATTGGTTGTAGACTTCTCTCTGATATTTTAAGATATTGGTGAAGATTTCACTAACCAGTGAAATTAGTTCATGAAGACACTTGTTACTTTCATAAGGCTATTGCAGAAAAACTGTGTGCGCAGGTTTCAGGGCCAGTGGAAATATTAATGTATGTTGGGGTTTCTTTGGGCTCCCAGTCCTTGAACTTTATTTTCTGTTTCCAGACGTTTGTACTATTTTGTAAGTGCTGACTAGTTATTTACTAACAAAGGCATAAAGAGGAGACTTACAGACAGAGTTGAGGAGCAAGGCGAGGGGAAAGGATGGGGAAGCGAGCAGTACAGTGGGCATGTCTTCAGCTTAAAATATGAAATTACACCAAAAATATTCATGGTGATGAAGCTGACACATAGAAAACATTCTAAAAACCCCAGTATTTAACACTTAAAAACACTCAAAAAACCCCCCATTTGTGACCCTTAAAAAACATTCCAGAAGACCTCAGTATATAAGAAAGAAGTGTAAGCCCCAATCGAATTTTAGCAGGGTATGTCCCACTGGGGTAAGGCAGAGAAACTTTCTTTGGGTTGGACTGGATTCAGAAGACTCCAGGGACAACAGCTGGCTCAGCTCCATGGTTTTGAGTGACCGATCCCAGCATACATGGCAGTAGCCATCACTGCCCCTTGAACAGGAGGAGGTAGCTGGAGCTGCTAAATATCCGTGGGAAGTATGTACGGCTATCCATGGGAGGAATGCTGTACCGAGTAAACTGAGCAGTTCTGATTCAGTGCAGTATGTTTCTTTTTTTTTTTTCATTTGTTCTAGTAGCTAAAACATGAAATTGAGAAAAAAGACATAATTATTGAGTTATTTACAGTGGCAGAGGAGGAAATGGAAGGGCAATAGGGAATTTATGGAGGTTATAACAACAGTAGGTAACTAATCAGAAGTTTTTCTGTAATCTTAATTACTTTGCTTGTACCTCATATCTTGTTCACTTGCCGTTTTTCTGAAGTTAATATTTTAGGGTAGAAATTGAGTCAGGCTCTGTGTATAGATCACCTGTACTGTAATGAAGTTGCAATCTATATCATAGACTTTGAACATTACCGCAACATGAATAAATAATAAAACTGTATTAATAAGAAGCAGCAGCAGCAGCCCTACTGCTCAGGATGCACAACCACCCTAAATTCTATATATGTCAAGTGTAGATGAGTTGCAAGGTTTGGGTTTCTTGAGGTAGTGCACATTTCTGGTGTAAAAAAATTTCCTCAATCAGTAATAGACTTGGTGATTAAGAACTACTCTTGTACGCAAAGGCCTATTAAAAGAAAAGACATGTATATTCTAACAAAAAATACAAGTTATCTGGGTCTAGCAGAACTTCCTGCTTTTGAGATTTTAAATTATTAGATTGTAGGCATTCCAAGACAGGAGCTGTTAGGTCAGCTCTAATTGTAAAGCAGTAGCACAATGAAATCTGAACTCATCATACAAAATAACATACTCTGAGGTCTTACCTTCCTTTATGGCCCTTGCTGTTTTGAAATGAGAAGATATCAGACAGCTGACAAAGGGAAATATCAGATATCCATGGTTAGAAACACTCTAATAAGCATTTAGCAAGATACTTAATGATTAACTGTGTGCATTAATTACTTACAAGTGTTATGTGTCATTAATAAATCTATACTTAATTACAATATTAAACATCTTAGTTGGTTTATGATTAATTACATAACTAAAGCAAGCATTTACATGTTTGTAAATAAGTGATGATTGCAGTGTAATTATTGTAAATTTACTAAAATTTATTGTTAATTGTGCCATTGTAATCTGCTCCTTTCACTCAATCTGTGATTGAGTGAAACTTGTGGTTGGGGATGGGGGAGGGGGACGATTACCCACCTTATTTGTGTATTTGCAGGAGAAAATTCTGTGTTGTAATTCTTCCTGTGTATTTCCAGGATAAGAAAGATAATGTAAAACAGATTCAGAAACAGGAGCCCATTTTTAGCAAACGCAGATAATACTGTTTACTCATAAGTACGTGAGCATATTGGTTTTGCAAATTAGTATGTTTGTAAATGAAAAAGGAAAAAAATCTTATGTATTTAGCAGAACATACATTTATGAAGAGTTACTTAAGAGAACAGATAAAATCTACGTACATTTTATCTTTGTGTTAAAAGTGATTATACAAAATGTGTCTGTTTCTATCTCATTGAAATTTGGACGAAGTCTTATTTAACTTCAGCAAAATTAGACTGTTATTGTTCTACACATAAGGAACTGGTTTAGTTGCTTAAGCTATTAAAATGCAGCTGAAAAAACTGCAGTTTCTTAGAACTATAAATTAAATTCTTCATCCTTTAGAGGCAGATGACTTGAGTACCCACTAGGTTTTTTTTTTTAAGAAAAATCTGGTAATTTCTGTGTTTTTTTCCTATTCAATTTTCTAAGAATGGCAATCAGTTTCGTTCTTAATCAACATGTTTTTTGCAACACATATTCTTCAGTCATTTTCAGGTAATACCTGTGGACTCACTTTGTGCAGTTGATACCAGAGAATGGCATGCGATGAAAAAACCAATGGAAAGGTGTTTCACCTACACTTGCTTCTGCCAGACCTCTTACCTCATCACTAAAAAGCTTATCTTATTAAAATACACTTAGGTTTTTCTAATTTAAAAAAAAAAAACTGTCTTAAGTAGAAGAGCTTTTGTTTATCAGCTTCCTGTTTCTGGATGCTGACAACATCTCAACATCCATGGAAAGTTTGCTTTTTACGCTGTCATAACAGATGGGCTTTTCATGTTGACATCTGACTAGTTTCAGTTCTTCCCACGTATCATCATAACAGTAGAGAAAAGCAGTCCAGGAATGGACCTCTCTGGACCATTCAGGGAAATCAAGGCACACAGTGGTCTTGGAATGCAAAAGGATATTGCGGTTTGTTTCTCTTCCTCCATAGCTTACTATCCGTAACTTACTTTACGGATGGCTGTGAATTTCCGTGGAATTACCAAACTTGATTGTCTGCTTGTTTGAAAGGTTTTTTTTGGAGTAAAATTGCTATGTTAGTGTCACTTAATAAGAAAAATGAGAAAACATAAGGTGTTTTTTGTTGGGAGGAGTAAAACTTCCCCCAGTGAACAGGAAGCATCACTACCCATGTTCTTTAGATTCAAGCACATTCTCTAGGTTTTTCATCTAAAAGGATCAGGCTATCATTAGCTGTGATAATGACATTTCAGCCAGCTCTCAATGAAGATGAAAGTTTTCTGAGCAGAGCTGGTGGCCAAGGGTCTTTCCTGACTCAGGAGATCACTACTGCATTGTTTTACAGTTCTTACTATTAAAGTTATCACTGGAAGCATGAGGGCTTGAAATAAAGGACATTTTTATGGCTCTAAACCCAAATTTGCTAATGTGTGTCATTAAGTACTGTATTTTGCACCAGCTCATTATGACATTTGAGAGCTGAAGAAGTTTTTACTACAAGGTGTTTCCTCTACAGGATGTCCATCACTTTGTAATAGTAAATAGTAAGGTTTATGATTAACTTTTACCAAAAAATGAGTTATTTCATTGCATTTCTCAATGCATATACAAAGTTCTGACGAAACACTACTGGTGTGGTGTTGATACTTCCAATGTGACTGAATGTTCAATGACAGGTTGTGAAAAAGATGAGAGAGGTGAAGAGCTGGAAGCACGCAATTAATGTGAGTCCTCTCTTAATTGCAAAATGTAAGTGTTCTTTCCAGAATTATTAGGAGGCAGAGAGGGTATGAGAGCAAGCTTGTCTTTGAGATGAAGAGTCTGGATCCATGAAGAACACCTTCCTTCCTGGTTGTGCAATTAGAATTTTTTGCAGAACCTTGGCTTGCGAACTTGCTATTTGGTTTCAGTAACATTTGTGAAACCCTCTCAGCTTCTGTTTTAAGTGCAAAGTATTAGTATTATTTGCCTTGTTATTAAGAATTTGCCCCAGGGATAACTTCTTCAGCCAAATATTTCCATTTGTATTCACAAGGTATTATATATATTATATACCCATGGGTCCCATTGCTCCCTTTTGTGATTAGGATGTGCTCAGAAAGGAAACTATGACTTTATTTCTGAAGAAATCGGGCATCTTCCAAAAATATGTTCTGTGCAAGTCTAATTATATTTAATATTATTAAAAATCAAAATTCATCTTTTGTCCTCCAAGACTAAGATATGTCTGGCTTTCTATTTTAACTGTAATCCCTCAGAGTCTCAAACTTTGTTTTTCCTAAAGATACCAGGCTGGTATCTGCTTTGTCTGGTCTACAGTTTGTTGTGACTGTAACTTCAAATTTTTCTTTATTATAAGGGAAGTGTGAGTCCAATTTTAAAAATAATTTTTCAGACATGAGAAATAACAATTATTTTTACCTCAGGATGCGTTTACACTAGAGAATCTTAGATTTGTTACTCCCAGACTTCAAAGTGCTCACAGAGAAAGTCAGTGCAAACTTTGTTTCCTAGTCACGCGCACAAAAGACCTAACACATACTTTAGATAAAGATAATAATAGCCTTAGTAATATATAATATGTTATTAACAAAAAATAACGTGTCTTCCATCAATGTGGTGGGGGTTCAGCAGCCATCAGAATTTGCAAAAAGCCATCACAGATGCAGAATTGCTGCAGGACACTATTGATTTTACTCTCTCTCATTAATTGCTAATTAATTTTGCTGCAGTTTATAAAACACTTATATTGTTCTAGCTCTTGTTTTTAATAGTAGACAAGAATCTCTAGTTCAGCTGAATTAAACTATTACAGCATTGTGAGATGGAGCCAGAAATGAAATCTGGCTTGCATGCTGAAGTACTGGAAGTCATGCTTTTTGGAATGCAGCCCATAATAACATATAAGTTTATAGAATTTTAACTCCTTGGTATTCTTTAGATGCTCCAAGTGCTCCACTGGATGTCATGGCCCAAATTCATTAACTAAGTTTTGCCAGAGGTTCTGCCTAGTATTCCCAGCTGACTGCCTCTGTTTCACAAGTGCTTTATCCAGTAGAACACAGTGAATGTCAGGTTTTACAGACTTCAAATAGGATGAATCCAGCCCCACTATGCTACCTCTGAGAAAAAAGTCAAAATAACTGAATGGGTAAATTTTTTGAAGTACAAATAAGTATTTTAAGTAATAATGGTTTTTAAGATGCGTGTTTTAAAGAGTAATTAGCCGTGCTATCCTATTTTCTTACTTTATCTGCTGGTCAATGGCTTGTTAATGCAGGAAGACTGCTGTACTTCTCACTAGGCTACTTCTCCTAATTTTATTTTTGGAGATGTTCAAAGAGAAAAAAGCAGCCAAACTTCAATTCCATCTTTGAACAAGACTATGCTGTTAAAATCCCTTCTCTGCAACATCTAAGGGTTTTTTGTACAGGAGAGAGACGGAGAAAATACAAGTCATGTAAAAGTCTAAAATTTTTTTCCTTTGTAAACAGGAGAAGCATCTTCTTCCTTTGGGAAAATACCATAAAACTGCCTTTCATTTTGGTAACACAGCTAAGAAAGCTACTGTGACAAATGTAGGGTTAGTACATTGAGTTTTAACATAATGAAGTTCAAGCATTTTCTAGTGTTCTAATCACAGATAGGATGCAAGAGTTGTTTGAAGGCTTTCTTATTACTTGGTCTTTTCCTGGTACACCATGTAACTATAACAGCTACCAGGATTTTCAATTGACACGGGATTCTCAGGGCATATACCATTTTTACCAAATTAATAATAAACACCATGGAAGGTCATTCTGTACTCAAAATTATGAAATAACTATGTAATAAGAATATGGGTAAATCTGCTGAAATACCAAAAGAAGTCAGGTGACTAGTGCCTAACAGGGACTAGGAATTTGTGTTCATGGTCTGCATGGTCACAGGGCGAGTATGAAATGTTTTACTCTGAGTACTGATCTGCTCCTATTCACACAATAAGAAATAACAAGAACTTTTAGAAGAGTTTTGATATTTTTAACTGCATGCCATCCTAATAGTATAATAAATATTTACTCTAGTAGTAACTTAGAATCTGACACGCACATTCCTTCTCCAATCCTCTCTTTTTCCAAGTGACAATTACATGTGATACACTTTTGTATTTTCATCACCCTTCTTTGTGGTGTTCTGTGAATTGCTGAGTGCTTTTACTGATTGGATAAAGGCAGAAGAAATGTACTGAGACTAAGCGATTGTTGTTGAAATACAGGAGTCACCAGGAAGATGCAGCAGTTTCATGTTCTGTGTCTGCAACACACTCGAAGTTAGGAACTGGTGCTAATTTTGGTATTTCCAGGGCCAACAGACCATCTTCTGTAGTTCTGAATGTGTATCTAGAATTTTCACAGTAAAAATTATTTCATCATAGCTTTGAGGAAAATATAGGATGGCATTCATCCATTTATCATGTGCAAAGTTAATGAGAGACTTGAGACAAAAATTCAGCAGTCCTAGAAATTAATTGTTGGATGTCTAATATAGAGGCCCTCATTTTCAGAGGTGAAAATCTGCTATGCATGATGCATCAGAATAATAAATATAACCCTTTTGTTAGAACATTTCAGTACACTTTTGAAATATTGTTCACATGTAGAAGACAAAACTTACATGACACTCATGAGTGGCCAGTGAATCCACAGAAGACCTTAAAATTAAACCCAGTTCAATTCCTGCTGTTACTAGCCTAGATGTGGTTGTGTTTCCCTCAAATGGGCTTTAAATTTCTATTAAAATTTTCAATTTTTCACAATAACCGGAGGAAATTCAGTGGCAACCATTGGCTTGTAGACAGTCAGTGTAGTTTAGGCCATTCAGAGTTCATGCTGCTGTTTTCTGCAATATCTGCAGTCTTGGAACTGAGGGTGGTACAAGGAGTAACTATGAAAGAATACTGAAGTATTGCATAATCTGTTGAAGTCAAACAACAATGATCACTGGCCATGTAAAAACATGAGTGGGAAAACAAATGTGAAGTTACTTAAATGAAAATTTCAGTTAATTGAAAGAGAAGTTGAAGGGTTCAGTACTCAAAGCCATTTGTGCACGTGGTAATACTGGTGGTCATCAAGAGTACTTCAGAAGTTGTTAATTTCTTACATGACAGTATCTTACTTTTTAAAAAAATGCTTGGGTGCCTAATGTTACAAGGATGAACAAATAAATTTGTTCTCCTCTTTAATTTCAGCTCTTATCTTTTCCTGTCTTCTCAAGCCTACTCCTTTCTTATCCTGATTTAGGCATATCCCTCAAAACTCCTCTTGAAGTATTTGTTTCATTGAAATGAGACTAGTAGTTTTTGTGCTGTTGAGAAATGCAAGTTACTGTAATCTTTAGCTTTGGGAAGCATGTATTGGGATTTTTCCAGAAAAACACAGTAAGTTATGCTCCTCTCTGTGATAATCTAGCAGTTGTGTTCTGTATGGGTGAGGATTTCTGCAACCACTAAAGGGCAGTGCATGCCTCCTTATGATTTCTCTTCTGCGACTGTTGAACTGTCTGTCCTTGCTGTTAGGCAGATGGAGATAGAGCCCGTTGCGGGGCTTTCTTTATTGAGAGATTTGGAAGGTTGATGCAGTTTTTAGCATGTGAGATTAAAGGTCTACTGTTGTGAGCAGGACATGAAGAGGAAAACTCTGCCCTTCTCTTGTTCCTAGTCAGAGGTCAACTGCCTTGTGCCTGTAGTAAGTAAAAGAGCTGATTGTTTTTGAAACAACATGTCTGTTGGCCAAAAATTGGTTTATGTTGTAAGAGGAATTATAATTTCAGTTTTGGTACTGAAACAGAAATACTGCGCAGATCTAAAGGTCTCATTATGCCAAACACAATGTGTGGTATTTGCTGTGCAGTTGAAACTCTTAGCTTCAGTAATGAGTAAATATGATCAGGTTTTGGATTAAGCAAAGTAAACAAACATAATAAATGAAGATATTTGAAATCATGTCTCTTGTTTATGTATTCTGACAAGTACACTTTAATTATTGATCAAGATGGCAATACAGTAAATATGCAGTTGCTTACATTAAAAATTCAGCATCTTTCAACATTTAGGTGACAGCATCCATATGATATTCTTGGTAATACAGCTCTCTTACCACTATATTGCTCCTGTTGGACATGGTGATGTCTTTTTAAGGATAACTATCACCTTACTCTATAGTTCGTAAAAATATTGTCTTAGAAGGACAAGACTACTCTGATAAGACACTCTGATGTGTAACAAGTATTGACCAAATATGTGTTATAAGAAAGTGGAATATCAGAGCTGTGCTCGGTGGTTATTGGGTTAGTAGTTTGTTTGGTCTTTTGGGTTGTTTTTCTTTCAATTTTCATGGTATATCAAATTTGGGAGTCTATTAGGATAAATTAGAGAAGCTGTTACGCTACTGACAAATGAGAAATATATTTTCTTTCTATATGCAGTGAGAGAATAAACTTATGTAACAGTCTGAACAAGAACTTGTTCTTCTGGGCAATTTTTCATAATCTGAAGGATATGTTTGCAACCAAATTCTAATGGTAGAAAGAATGAAAAAGACTCTTTATTGAGTTTGGATATGACAGGAATGCAAATGGAAAAGAGATACTGGAGTATATCAGGGAAGATACTGTTAAGGAATACATTCGGTGCAGGTAGCTTGGGGTGCAGCTGCAGTGGGAGCTGCAGGTTGAGCTCTGGGTGGGAACCCCAGAGAGGATGCTGTGAATTGCTGACCCTTCCCCAGGCCACTGGGGACCAGTGGCCTGGGCGAGTGACCGGGCACTGGGGGACGTGGCAGGAGCAAAGGACTCGCAGACTTGCCCTTACGTGAACTGTGAGAGTATAAAAGCCTGGGGGTTCCTTGGTACCTGATGCCTCCTTGGAGCTACCAACTTGTGCTGCTGTTTTGTAATTTAGTCACTACCACCAAGATTAAACTGTTTGAAGTATCTGGACATCTGAGACTCTGCTGAGGGAAACCTGGGGTCGAGCTGGTAGGGAAATCTGGACTGACTGTGAGTGTGGTGTGTGAAGGGAACGCTGGAGCCCCAGCACAGGTGGTGGGGTGTGACTGCCAGAGTGGCTCCTGGATGGTTGGGCAGGGAAGTTCCCATTCCAATACACAGTGCAGTGGCTGCGAGTCCTTCAGTCTCAGCTCTGATTGCTTAGTAGGTCTTTATAGAGCATTGCCATGTTATGGAGCCCCATGGCATCCAGACTGATGAAATATTGTACTTGACTCAGGTTTTTTGTTTAGATTGTCTTTCCTAAGAAGGGTACTATGCGAACTAAATGGTTATAATGAGTTCCTTTTCCAGCAAACAGGTATTCCAGGAATCTGTTTCTGTGTAGGGAAGAGTAAATGACCAAAGGAAGCAAAAGGGTTGTGCATTCTGTACAGCTCTGCTTAAAAGGAACAAAGGCTCTTGAAAAAGTATCAACTCCAGTACCTGGTCAGCTTCTTTTAAAGCTAGTTATTTTTATTGAATTACCCGGAATAAACTAAAGACATGGCAGAGCAGTAAAGACAGGCTTTTTAATATGTATTTTAATATGCTGAGGTTTGGGGGTTTTTTAATTGGTGAATTGAGCAACTATGTTGTGTTTTCTCTTTATAAAATTTTTTTTTGAATTCTTGAAAACAGTATGAAAATGAGTGATTAGCGCTTACTGTTGAAACTGAAATGGTGGTATGTATTTAAAATAAAAATCTGGGATCATCACAGTAAGGAAACAAGGCTTTGAGGCTTAGTTCAGTGTTCTACTGAAAGGTGGCTGTTTGCTGTACTCTCTTCAGAGTATTTCTAGGCCAGAGTTTTGTGAGAGAAATATCTGCAAGATGGCACTGTAGAGGTGACTCTACCTTTGGAAAAATAAATTGCTGGACTTGATCAAATTCATATCTCTCAGTCTTTACTATTTAAAAAAAAGTGTTTTAGCAGCACATTAAGATAAAGCATATCCCTGCCATGTTTGTTATCCTATTGATATCTGAATTCAAGTCAGAGTTGCTGCATGCCTTCCTTTCGTGTCTTCTCCTTAAAATTTCCTGGAAAGATTGTTATTTTAGCTTAAAGAAAACATCCAAATTTTGGCCCAAGTGGGAAGTTTTACAAAACCATACATAAGAGAACACTCTTATAATTGGAAATATGAAACCATTTTATTAGTTGTATGACACTGAAGGGAAGATCCTGAGATAGGAAATTAAGTTCCTAATACAAGTTCTTAGGTGTCAGATGGGTTGTTTTTCCTGGGGGCATTTTACAACTGTGAACTCAGGTCTTTTACATCTCAGTTTTTATCATTTGGGGAACTGATTTGGGGTTTTTGGCATGGGGGGTTTTTTGCCACTAGTCCAGCAGGTAATGATATTTAGTAAATGTCTATGAGAAACACCACTTCTTTGTGTGAAGTCCCAACATTCCTAATTGTCACGAAGGCTGCATGTCCTATCAGTAAGGATTTCCCTTGTTGATACAGTTGTAGATTTGATGACTGAAGTATGTATATCCAGTTTGCAGGGCTGCAGCTGTTGGCAATTAAGTCCATGTCTTTCTGGGGAGTGCGGTGACGTTGCAGTCACGTATTTCTGGGAGGTGCCGTGTTCTGTTCTGGTGTTCAGTTGCACAGGTGTCCCTGGCAGAGCACTGACAAAGTGAGAGGCATAGCAGAAGATGCTGCTGCCAGCCTAAGGTCTTCTCAGCTCTAGTTGCTGGAGGAGAGGGGAGGCACACTGAGATCTCGACGTCACAGGCTGGGCTGTTGCGGAAGCGGCAGCAGTTGGCTGCTGAATGACATGCATGAGTGGCACCGGCTCCAGCAGATGGGTCTCTGTGGTGTCCATAGTGGTGTGAGCTTCCAGTCCTCAGTGGACTGACATTAATCTGCAAGGACTTACTACCTAGGGTGAGGTTGAAGAGTTTTCATAAAACACCAGGTGCCTCATTTCCCCGCCATGCATCTTTCTCTCCATTTACAGCCTGATATTTTACACTGGTATAAGCATGGGAAGGTACATGTTTTACATATCCATTTGACAAAATATCCATAAAAGTCTACACAGAAAAGCTTTCAATATTTAGAAAAAGCTTTTTAAGTGTATTTGTGTATATTTATTTTTTAAAATTCTGAATTGAAGGAATATGTTACTACTGAATGGTGCATGGCCTTTTAAAGAAAGAAAAGAAAAAATCGCTGCCAACTGCTGAACAGCTAATTCACTCAATATAAAACAAAGATGCATTTCTGTAGGGCTAACGACATGCATCCCATCTCCTTGACAACTGCTCTAATTACCTCAGCTTGGACGATCAATATTTGATCTTTTTCCCACCATACAAACATGTCACTTTAACTCCATAGCTTTCTCTTAGCTTTTTGATAATTTGCAGCCAAGTGAAAATGGTCCTTTCTATTTGTTCTCTCTGGCTTGAGGCCAAGGGTTCTCTCAATAGTATAATGCAGTTCATTGATACGAATTTGTTGATCTCCTGGGTAGTTTTTCACAAATTTAGGGCAATTAAAAACCTTTAGAAAGCATTTCAGTTGAAGTCAATAATTTTGCTTTTAGAATTTACTTCATCGTTTTATGATCATTTTTGGTTCATCTGTTCATAAAACAACTTCAGAAGAAAGACAAAGCACTATTTTATTGAGTAGCTTTTATATACATAGAAGCACAGCTTTTAAACCTGGAATTAAGCAATAATTTAGAAATACTTTAATTGGCATGTTTAATTTATAAGAATAAGAATTTTTTTTATTCTACTTTGGACTCCGAAATGTAATTCTTTAAGGGAAGTCACAGCTGAAGTACGGCATTATGTGCCAAATAGTTTGTTTAAGATATGTGAATATACACCAGACTTTGAGAAGGTGATCAAGCTTCCACTTGGTGAACATTAGTAAGTTGTTGAAGTTTGTGATAGGATTAATACATAGGAAATGATACTCTGCAGTTCAGAAAACCTTTGTGAATTGTTGAATATGGTCAGTCAGAACCAGAAGTAATGAGCACTCAAAAATTCGGGCCATTTAATTAATCATAAAGAGACTGAATCAGAAAGTGATTTAATCAGGGTAAATTATTTTTTACCATGTGGTTTATGTATTCATTTTGTTTCCTTTTTTCCTACTTTCCCATGAGCGTTGCTGAAAAATACTGTGATTACCTCAGGTGGACAGTGTGAGATTTTTTGCTATCTGGAGTCGTATTGTCATCTTGTTATTTTCTCTTCAGGAATTACCGCTACGCTCTTGGTGTTTTATGGAAGAGTTTAAATACTTTGTTTAGTGCATGCTGTGTTTATTAAATAGTTGTGCTGTGTTGAATTATAATCTGTTCATAGAGTAAAAGGCTGCTATGCCCAAGGATACATTAAAACCTTTCCAACTGTTCATATCTGCAAAACGAATTCCATCATAGTGGACCAGGACAAAAGTACATCTAGGCACGTATCCTGTATCTGACAGCTGTCAGATATTCCCTAAATATTTGAGGAAATGGGGGGGGAAATGTGACTGTCTTCTGTGGTATCCCAATAGTTTGTGGCTGTCAGCAGTTATGGACTTCCCTGATCTGAAGTTGAATCTCCTCACTTAAGAACACGAAGATCCCGTTGTGATATTGAACAATTAATTAATTTATTTGAAGAATTTTTTCATTTGACATAATGGAATTTCTTACTGATTTTTTTTTTTTTTTAGTACAGTAGCATTGTCAAAGTTTTGCTTTGTTTAGCATTTTAATAATCCTGAGAACTTGGGTAGAGATTCCTGGTATTCAGGAACTACTGAGTCTGTAATTTGGAACAGAGTACAAGAGTAAATCATTCAGGACCTATGCCAGACAAACTGAGTATTATTAAGATGACACAATTTCACTGAGTGTAGAATCATCTCCTTGAAGGCAAAAAAATAATTTCCCATGAAATACCTTCTTTACTTAGGCTAATTAGATTCACATTTGGAAAATCTTCACATTTAGCAATGGCCTAATTTTTTAGCCAACTAAATATATTGCTGAACCAAAGAGACAGTCATAAGAGGAATTACATCCTGTTATTTGTATGAAGTACATTTTTTTAACTACTACAGGAGTTTGGCTCCAGCTTTATTCACAGTTATTCCTGTGAGAAGGACCATTTCCAGAAGACCTGTAATTCTTGGGGAAGAGGAACATGTTGAGAGAGGCAATATTAGAATGAAAAAGTAGATTAAAAAAATGTAAAGGCTAAACCATTAAATTCAGTGTATCCTTACAGTTTTTCCCTTTATTGTCAAAGCACCATTTTCCATTTTAGGATACATGACATTCAAATGTAGACTTTGCTTTTCTTATTGCTCTTTAACTTTCACCTTTGCTACTTCTGAACCAGATGGGTCACTTTGTCCCATCTCTCTTTTTGTCGTAGTTACAGAAAACAGAAGATACCGTTATGGTCTAAGGTTGTCAAGTATATTTAGATAAGTGATAGCTAATTTTACCATAATGAATCTATTAATAACTCAATCTCCTTAGAAAGTAAAATATCTTTGGGAGCCTTTCTTTATAAACATTGTATGCAAAATGGTGGAGTAATTTTCATGCACCTTATAGAGGTTTGTTAATTAAAAGTAAATAGGGCTCCTAAGTGGAAAATGAAATTATCCTGTTGCTTGAAATACCTTGATGCAGTTTTTATTACAGGTTGCATATGGTATCTGTTAGGAATTTGAGCATGGTTGGTTGTTGAATTATTGTGTGGATTAGCTGTAGTATTTGAAGGTTCTCGACTTTAAAAGCATGTGTCTGTTTTAAATCCTACATAAATTCCTCACCGTTTTTTAGAACAGTCTGTAACTCTAACCAGGGCATTTTTAACACCACAGCTTCAAACAACAGCAGGAGCAAATCTAAAACATTGCTCTGAGTGGTTTCATAACATCATTAAAAGATTTCCATTTAATTAGATAAATTCCCCCTTTCTTTAACTTTTCAACCTTTCTCTCCTAAGTTCTACAAGGTGAAGGGTGAAAAGACTAACTGAATTGAATTAAATATTAAAGCATTGAAATTGGCAGTTTAGAGGTCATAAGGAAAAGAGGGGGGGAAAAACTCATAAAAAACATATATTTCATGCATATTTTAGATTTTATTTTAAGACCTTTCCAAAACTATTACGGATATTCTTAGTAAAGAAATATTATAGGCTGTGTTATCTCCCAGGGCAGCTAAAGTTTCCAAAAGGAAGTTCAATCTGTAATACATCTTTCACATGTTATTTTAATAAAAAAGCAAATATAATTTCTGTGTTTCCACTGCTAAATGGAGACTCATTGTTTGGTCATGTTTCCCTGTATCAGCAAATACATTTAGAAAGAATAAAGTAAATTTTATTTTAAGTTATACTGATGTAAAACATTATGTGTATGTTACAGTAAAATTGATTTGAGGTTGAATATGGAAATAGCTTACCTGATGTCTCACCGTTTGTGTCTTTATGTGTCCAGGGTTTTTTTACATTTATGAATTCATTGTCATGTATTTACATGTTTGCAACTTTAGATGTTAAGTTCTCTTATTTGTCGTCGCTTGAGCAGAGAAACTTTATTGGTATTACAGCACTGTGATTTACAGAAGTGTAAACAAAAGAGAAATTACATTTGGTTAGTGTGCTGTTACGATTTCTCCAGGGCAACTCGTAATTTGTATAATGAAAGTCGAGAGAAGCTGTTCACTACATATAAGCATTGATCTGCATTGAAAAACCAATAGGTCTTTCACTATTATGGGTCATTAGTCTGAAATGTGCTGAAGGAATCATAGCAAGTCTTTGTCTTACTAACATGTTGTCCCTTGTGTTGGTAGAAAATGGGTTTTCTACCAATATTTCAACCCTGTCCAAACCCTTTGATGCCTTGTGAGAAACTTGGTATCATAAGCAGCATATGTTGATCTTGTGTGTTTGTCTTGGTTTTGAGATACAGTGAGCATTGGCTTTGTTTAAGGACATAAATTTCTTTCAAACCATTTGAATGATGAAATCTCGGTTTGTTACAATGTAAAATTACGATAAGTAGGTTTCTTGAGAAAATGGCAATGCTGTGTAGATGGACCTTATGTAAGTTTTGTTGCTGAAACTAGATTAAGAAGTTCACTGCTCCTATATGTTGGTTACAAGAGAAAAAGGTAGCTCCCAACTGTATATGTACTAAGAAGAGTTTATTCGTTGTAATAAACAATCAGCATCAGGAGGATAAATTCTGCCAGTTACATCCATGGCATTTTTCCTCCCCCACGAGAATCACGCACCCATCAGCAGACCGTGTGGTTAGAGGTGATGCACATCGAGGACTTCACTGTAGAAGCTCTGACAGTCTTTAGAAAGGGAAGGACTGAAGCAACTGATTGGTGCAGGTATTGGAAAGTTTACTCATCACTTTGGCACAGTCAGGAGAGGATTTTTTTTGCTCAAGTTGCATCATTGGTAATTTAGCTCTTGTGAGTCCATCCAGTGACAGTTGTAGCACAGAGGCTTGGGTTGTGCAGCTTCAGTGCAGCAATGGGCATCACTTCCCAAGATGCCTGGCCTGAGCTGGTCCAAGCTCCTGAAGCTTGTTAAAGATGTAAAATCAGAAATGGGTGTTTGAAACAATGGGAATTGGTTATTCAGGCTGTAGAGTTGTGGAACAGCTCCCAGGTGGATGAAAGTTTTACTCATCAGTCGTTCCAATTTATTGTTGCTTTGCTTATCCACACTGACAATATGTTCTTGCCTTCCAAAACCATTTTTCCTCGTTTCATGCACAGACTTGGTGCCTGCGACTGAGCAAGTACTGCATGTTTGAGGTGCCTGTGGAGAATGCTTAGAAACACCAGGAATTCTGCCTATGGTCTTGAGTGCCACCTGTTACCTGCTCATGGCTAGAGTACTCTTTCTTTCTCCCACACATAACCATAGAAGTTTTTAAAAAATGGCTTGTACCATTTTGCTTGTTAAAGAATCCTGGTTTCTGAGTTGAGTTCAGAGAGGTCTTAGTTGTCATTACTCACAGAGGAAATAAAAGAATAGTATGAACAATTGATACTGCATTATTTGACTGAATCCCAAATTAAAAAATGTCAATAGCAGAAACCTATTTGGTAAGCCCAGGTGTACTGAGTCTGTGGGAGCTTGACAGTCAAGGACTTCTATTTCTACTTCTTACTGTAGAATAAAAGTGACTGATTCCCTTTGGGGATTGTATATGGTTCAGTTTTATATATTGATCAGTGTTTCTAAATGCTTTTAAGGCTTTTAGACCAAGTGTTATCTGAGGACTCAGCTTCTCTAGTCCTTTGTGAGCTGGTAAGTGTGCTAGGGTATTACTGAGTGATTGACAGGGCATACTTGTGTTTTGTCACCTACTTTTTATATAATAAATATATATAAAGAAAAGAGAGGAATGAAAGAGAGAAAATACAGAAAAATACATTTATCAGGTTTTTAGTTTTGTATTATTTCTAAATCTCCTTGATTTTTTTTCCCTAATACCATCAGAGAAACTGAAGCCTATTTATCATGAAATTGAGGTAACTTTTCTGAAAACTCTGTCTTTAATTACCTTTTATTTGGCTTTTACTTTTTTGTCATTCTGCATGATTCGCCATAATCTAATAACTCTTACTCGACTTATATTGCTGTTTAAAAGTTTGGTTTGTTTAAAGTTTGCACTACGTGTTGTATGTTAGGGATACAACCTGACATCTCTGGTAACTTCCCAGAGAGTCTCAAAGCACTTTCTAGATGATGTAATCGATACATTATATAAAGAGTCAAAAAGAATGAAGCTGCTCAAAAACTCACAATGGCACTATGTGATAGTTTGGAACAGGAAGTGTGGAATAACTATGTGCAGCTGGATCTACAGGATGAAATTAAATAGACAGGAAATACTTAACCAAGCTGGAATTTAACCACATACAAAGTGGAATTTGATGTGGAAACTAGCACCTTTAATTATATGATTTTTTTTTTTCAGAGGAATGCTTATGACTGTATGTGGCCACAATCTTAATTTTCTTCTGTTGACGCTGCAATTCAGTCATTGATTGAACCAAATTTTACTTCTCTTTGACAATGCCAGGATCCTAACTGTGTTTGGAATAACTCCCTCTGCTGTGCAGTATTTAATTCTAGAATGGAAATGCATTTATGGTTTTCCAGAATCAAATTGTCAGTCAGTAATGAGTGATTTTATTTTCGCTGTTTAAAAAAAGAATTGCAACTAGATCCCCTCTCCATTTCTTCTGTTGTTTTACTACAATTGCGGAGTATGGACAGGACTGACTGTGGTCAGTATTATGTGAGTATGCATTAAGTAAAATACAATAAAACCCTTTTCTCTCTCCTGTCTGTCCCTGGAACCTTCTCTATAACATTTCACACAAACTTTTTCTTTTTTCATCCTATTATTGTAGCACCTTGGAGCCCAGTGACAGATCCAAGCTACTCAAAGAAATATTTCCTGTTGTAGAGTGTAGTAGGGAAAGCATGTAGAAATAAGAACATAGCAGTGATGTTGGTCTGAGTATCCCAGTATTCCCAGAATCTCCAGTGCTAAATGTTTTATAGTGAACCTGGAAAAGGAGAGGCTTAAGGGAAGCTCTTCACCTGCTTATGGAACAGAATGCATTAAAAGGCCATAGATAATTGTTTCAAAAGTGAAGTAGCAAGTGGTGAATACTCACAGATAATTTGGTTTAAGATGGATATGAAAGCCTGAAAGAGGAACCAAGCACCAAATACTTGAGTCAGGAATGAGAGGAATGGAAAGTGATCTGTATTTCTTTTTCAAGCTCAGTTGGAATAAGTTGATGTCTGCTCAGTTTAAGCTGTGTGACTAAAAAATAAAGGAAATGTTAAGCAGAAACTATTAGAAGAATACAAGTGACATCCTAAAAAAACCCATTTTAATTGAGAATGTGGTTTAAATGAGAATGTGGTTTGAAAGCGGGCATCTCAACTTGGACAGAATAAGGCAGGACTAGAATACAGAGAGAGGGGAAGAAACAAAAGTCCTTCCACCATCAGCTTAAATATGTTTAATAATTACCTCTAAATAGGGTGGAGCCAGAAATAGCGTAGGAATATCTTAAACCCAGCTGTAGAACCATGTTCAGAAGTAAAAAGGAGGATTTTTCCAAAGAGGTGCTGAAGGAGCTATTAGATAAGAGCATCAAAAAGGGAAAAGTTAGCTAAGTCAAGGGAAAAAGATGACTTGGAACAGAAGAATTTGCATCAAAATTTAATATAGTGTAAAAGGAGTGGAAAGTGATTTCGAATTGGAAGTTTATGGCTATATTGTGGAAAAACAGTGCAATAGCCAAAAAGATAGGAGAAGGGAACTTGGAAAGAACCAAGGACCATTATCAGTGGATGAAAGGGCGGGATGATGTAATAACCAGTTATTTTTATCATCTAGCTCTAATCCTTGAGAATTATAGCCTAAATTACAAAATGTGTAATTTAAATTACTTAAAAATCAGATATCTTGATTACAAATTCTTTTATATTACCTTGTCTTCTGTACCCATCCTTTCCTTTTCCTTGTTAAAGCAACTGTAAAATCTTTAGCTTGCTAAGTTGCACGTTATGTCATTGGTACATGGAGGCACATGTATCTGCACAGTTCATAAATGGAAGCAGCTGGTTTCCTCTGCACTTATGAGAATGTACAAACACACAACCAAGATCTTCAAATCCTCTGTATGCTTTGGATACAATTCCTATCCTGAAAAGCCGTGCTGTGATTTCAATTAGTGCAGATGTGCACCAAGCCACCTTATTGGCTCAGGAAAGAATTCTTTTGTTTCAACACTTGAACTGCTAGATCTGGTTAATGTTACCTAATGAAAAAAAAATAACATTACACCTATGGTATTAGTCTTATACTCCAGTATCTGAAAAAAACCTGGCAGACAAAAAAAAATGTTGTCATCTCATAGGGAAAAGCTGAATTCATACACAGGAACTGCAGGATTACTTCGACATTTTACTAGTCCCCTGTAACACCAGCAAGTCCCATAAATGCCTAATGGAAAAACAGCAGAAAATGAGATCTGCAGCAGGCCTTTAGAGATCAAATTTATGTTGCTGAACACTTTTTTCAGGTCAGGTTTAAAGGTCAAAAGAAAGTGGATAGATTAAATTTACTGATTTTGCCAACTTTAAAGGCCCCTTTTAGAGGTTTTCTGTTTCTACAGGAAGCCCCAGTATGCTTTTGGATAGTTTTCTGCAAGAACTGAAATGTATAGAATCTTTACTGTATTTTTCTCATGTGAGAAACACACACATATAACAATATTTAGTTATCCCCTGTGTGCTCTTGAGCAGTATCTGACTTAGATCCAAGGTATGTTATCGTCTTGAAGTAATTAATGCTTCCATTAATAAAGTTTTTAGTGTATATTAATTTCAAATGCAGACTAGGACTTATCTATCGAGAGGCCAACAGTGACGCCACAATGACAAAAATGGTAGCCTCAGTTCATTTTCACATTTTGTTAAAATTTGTCTCCTGGTTTCTCACACAATATTCGTCTCTTCTTTATCCCAAGCAGTAAAGTATCTTCCCGTGAGCATCACTAACTTTTACACTCTGTTCTCTCTTAAATGTGAATGGAATCGAACTTAATACCCTCAGTGGAGAAGAAAGAAAGTGGAATACAAAATCTTACCACAAGGGACATTTTAGATCATCAACCTCTGCAAACACTAGTAAAATGAATGACTGGAAGTGGGAGGATGACTGTGGACAATATCTTCAGAATCCTAAGTAATTTGGGCTTAATGCCAAAAATGTCATTTTCAGAAACAAAACACCCGCTTTTCTACAGGGTAGTAGTAATACTACACGGGACAAGTTGAATTAAAAGCTTAGCTTCTGTACATGAAGCAAGGCAGAACAAGGAGCAGGTTTATATACCTGTATTTTGGGGGGTGGGGGGTTTATTTATATGGAATTATTTCATCAGTCTTTTAAATATATGAGTAATTCAGTGCAAGATTTTTTGATATTGGCTCAATGTCAAGTCCTAATACTTCCCAATTCAAAAAATCCTGACCTAGCCTCCCCTGTCTTCCCCCTTAGGAAAATCTTGAATGTGTAGCAAGTGTGGTTGTTCTCGGTGTGTATGACTATTTGTAAATTATCGTGCTTAAATTAATAGTAAATATTCACTCAAAAAGCCTTTTAAAAATTACTTTGAATTGCTACTTTTTCTAACTTTCTAGTGGATACTTTTGTATTACACGGTGATTTTTCAGATATGAGATTTTCAGAGTTGTTCACAATTCTTTTAGTGTAAAATTGAGCAGAGATCGACCGTGTGAGTTTCTTGTGTACTCTGTAACATTAGGTATGTCTTTGGAATGGAGAAATGAAGTGGCATCTTTAATTATAGATTTACCAGTATCTCCATTGTGAAATACTTTATTAGCCCCTTATTAATGAAAAACTTTCAATATTAGGCTTTAGAGAATGTTATCTTCCAGTTCAGTTCTTTTGCAAAGCTTCTGCTAGGATTTGAAAAGCTGGCTGTGATGAGATCTTTGTAACTTGCATGTAGTCCTGTGGGATGGTTTGTTGCTTGAACTCCACTGCTATTTATGATTATCTTCAAATTCAGCCAAAATAAACATCATAATTCCAGCTTCAGGGCTTAAAAATTTACTGAGATGGGAGCCCAATAACCAAGCACTCTTAGTGTAATATAGCTGTTTTTTAGCACAGAAGACTGCCTAACCAGATATGGATCTTGCTGAACTAAGTGGAATAAAACTTAACGCTTGGGTTTCAGCTTAGGAACAACTTGTAACAAAATGTGCACAAACTCAGAGTGAATATGAATTCTCCTTTTGGAGTGGAGGTGATGGGACAAATTTTAATAAAATTGGATACATCTGCAGTGGTATCATATATCAACCAAGAGGCAGACAAAAGAAGTAGGAATTTATTGGAGGAATCCATCTGACTTTTCTTGTGGGCAGAATTACATCTGGCATTTGTGAGGGTGTGCCATTTCCCAGATCTTCACAGTATGTTGGCAGACTCTTAACAGGCATGGATGTTTGTTCGGGAGAGCATGATCTCTGAAGAGATACATAATTCACTGTAGTAAAACCAAGGTACAAATCGCCTCAGAACAGACTCTTTTGTCATAAGAATATCCAAAGGCAAATACAAATTTGTAACAGGCAGTCAGAAAAGCAGATGAAGTATTACTATATCAAAATGCCAGACATTCAGAAGATGTTTTGTAAAAGTTTAGCTTTTCAAACAACTCCTTGTCATCCATATCCTCTTCTCGGGACCTTGAATGATTATAGTGGTAATTGTAGAAAATTGCTAATCATCAGTGGTGTTAAATATCTGAATTCTAAAATCTGTAATAGTCTTGAAATTGTTGAATATTTTCCAAGGACTGTTATTCACAGTGAGTATTGTAAAATTCCTTTGCTCTGAGTTTAGAGTGGACAGGGATATGGCAGGGTACTGAGATATGAGCAGTCACTGCTGTGGAGAGTAGATTGCTATTCCTGTGCATCTCGATGCAGTTTATCAGGAGTAAATAGGGTCCAAAGACACTTCAGATACTGTTTGTTACACAAGTACAGAAGTACTGCTGTGCTGCAACCCATTCTCTGAAATCTACTTCTTATGGATGTGCATTAGACTAGGCTTGAGTACTGTTAGATTTACAAAGTTAAGTGCATGAGATAGTTTACAGACCTGAGGCTCTCATTCAAGAAGGACTTGTTATTTCTCTGCTTCGAGACAACGCCAGGACTGCAGTTTCTGATGCATAACAGTAATTACCTCTGGCTAAACCTTAGAGTGACAAGATATAAACATATTCTGTGATTTATGGGTATCAATTTTAAGCTAGTAAATGTGGATGAAGTCAACTCTTAACTGGCTCTAGTTCACACTGGAAAAAGTCAGTTAGTTGGGTGCTGGCAATAGAAAATCCTGACTCTCTTTGTTGGGTGATAAGTGTCTGAAGTACTCATTTGGTCAAGATAGAGCCTAAAGCCTTAGCTAAATCATCATTTCCAAAAAAAAGTTCTTTCTGCTGGAGCAGTTTGCTCTGTTTCGGTGCCTGGAATGAAACCTTCCCATCTGATTGCATATCCAGAAGGTCAATTACTAAACTCAAGTTCAGCAAACATTATAAAATCCAGACCAGTTTCACGGTTGGCACAGTGGTGCTCATTTGTAAAGGCTAATGTAAAACCTATGCCAGCATGAAATTCATTCTTCTCTTTACATTTCAGTTTTGTGCCCTGGTGACTGATTAAAAAAGTTACCTTTTTTAAATAGTCTCGGTGCTTCATAGCATCCATAGAGAATAGGTGTATGGGTTGGATGGTAAGGATCAAGTTTACCTTCACAGGAGCCACTCTCTGATGGTGAACAATTTTTCAACAAATGTCATTTCCACCTTTCATGAAATCTTTCTGTGTCTGTTAGTGGTAAGGAGCAACTGTGCTGACTGTGCTGAAGGAGTTCTGCTGTAGAACTGCAGGAAGAACAGTCTGTGCCTGCATGGTACTTTCTTCTGAGTAGCAGGTCAGAGAGAATGCCTCTCCAACCTTCTTGGTGGCTCTTTGGTTATAGAAGCAATAACTGGCAATCCATCTGTTTGTGGCTCTCTAAATTATTGACATGTAATATTTTATAAACCAGTTATTTCCAGTTACAATTTTTTTGCGTTGAGTTTCATGGAGCAAGATTTCCTTGGTACAGAAATGCAGAGCATTCAAGGAAAAGGAGTGAAATGCAGTTTGTGCTTCAGATTAGTACATCTAATGTGAACAAAGCCATCCATTGTGTTGCTTTCGTGTCACTGTTGTTAGATATTAATTTGATAAGGACAGACTATGCTAGAATGGGGACTGGAAAAAACGTTGAAACTTTTTTTTTTTTCTCCTGACTGCTCTATCATACATTATAATGTTTATTGTTGAGATTAAGTACTCTCTATTCAAGCAGTAACAAGTTTCATAGTGGAACAAAAGTAAGCAGCACTCATGAAATTCATTTTAACAAAAAGTATGAACAGAAAGATATGAAAACTATTGATTATGTTGTCTGTGGTGACATACAAACAAAGTGATAACTGTTCACATCTATAAAAGTAGAAGAATGACAGTGTCAGATTGTGCAAAGATTAACATAAGAATCTGACATCTTTGGTGAAAATTTATAATTACATTTGACGCTTTGGTAGAGATTGGAATGAGGGTGGAATCTTGTCAAATAATTTTTTTTGTTGTTCGTGTCATTACCAACTACTTAACCCTTTGATTTTCAACAATTATTACTATGTATAAATGTGATTATTGTAATATGTTGTTCTGTGATTTGTACCAATTCTGAAAATCTGATTGAGAAGGAAGCTTCTTAAGGTTAGTTTTGAGCTGCAGAAGATGTTTTAAGTAGTGTGATATAGATATTGCTCTCCAGGGAAGGTTTTGGGAAAATAGCTGATTTGTGTCTCCACTGCCTTTCCTGAAGAAAGTTAGACCTCTGAGTATCAGAAAGTTTTAGAAAAGGATTTATCCATGACTTCTGAGCACTGGTTTGGAGGTACCATCATCACTTTTATTTCGTATTTTGTGGAAGTGTTTGATTCCACTCTGCCAGCTTTGGTTTCTTATTAGATTCCTGACTGGATTGGATCATACACAGAGAAGAGGAGGCACTGCAAGGACAGGAATAAAGAGGAAATCTTTTATTTCCATAGTTAGGTGTTTTGAATAGAGAGCAAACTCCAATAAATACCAAATCTTCAGACTTTCTTGCAATTGAAGGCATGTCATTGATATAGAGGCATAAAAATATATCAAAAACTTGAGACAGAGACTTTCCATATTTGCTTTGAAGTACGTGTGCTGCATTTTACTTTGTCATAGACCAATAATTTTCATTCCCTGAAATGAGGTTATTTTGTTACACAGTTTCAAAATGTTCTTGTTTGGCTTTTTAAAAGTAGAAATTGTGTTTATTTAGCATAAGGAAGGGATTTAAAGTCTCAGAACTAAGTAGGTGATTTTGAGAGATCCCAACTTCATTTTCTTATTAAAGGACTGAAACATGAGCTCAAATGCTGATTTTAAAGGAGTTCTTTTTCATTTGTCTTTGTTATGTGTGTCTAATATGTCAAAGTTATTCAGTGATAGTCTAATCCAGAAAATCATGGTTATAGTGTATAAATTAGCACACAAGTTATCACTGTTAAATACATTATCATAGCTTTAGTATCTATTTTTCTTATTCTCTCTGCTTTCAAGGACATAAATTGAATGGGCAAAGATTCAAGTATGAAGTAAAAAAGAGCAGGGAACATTTTTTCATAATTAATATTCTGTAGCAGAGCTCATTCCTGTTCAAAGAACTGTCTACATATAGGGTTGTAGGCATTATTAAGATCACACTGACTTCATAATTTGGAATTCAGGGATACTCCATGTGAAGTTGAAGGGCTGCAGAACAATCTTAACCTCTAAGGTGTTGCTCTACTCCTAATGCATTTACATAGTTCATTTGCAAAGTGTTTACATTTTGTGGTGTTTATTTCAGGGTAAAATTACTTTCTTGCATGATTGTTAGAGGTATATATAGTACCTGGGGTGCTCTACTTTGAAATACTTTCTTAGAAACTGATAGAATGTTGGAGACTGTATGGCTTGTCCACATATTTTAATCCATATTTTCAAATGCGCACAGATCGTGTATATCATAGACTTTCAGAATAATTCAAGTTGGAATGGACTCCCAGAGGTTTGTTAGAGCAGATTTGAAGTTTATACAGTTGCTTTATGTTCAGTCATTTTGAGTATTTCTTAGGATGTTCTAATGTTGAATCCCTATAATGAAAATTATTTTTCCATTTGAAATTTCTTCAAATATTGTAACACTCATGTGAGAAAAGCACTTTGATTTATATAATTTTAAATATAATTTTTAAGGACATGAACTCAAATCTCTCTTTTTTCTCACTATATACACTTCAACATTTCAAAAAAAGCTAATTGAATTAAACCAGATAAACTAATTTAGGCACTAAAAATAGGAGAGACATCTGTTCAAGAGGTTAGGCCTATCTTCCAAAACTAGAATTGCCACGTTGAAAATATCTTCTTGAATGTAGCATTGTTTCCATAAAGTAGAAGTTTTGGAGACTCAAATGTGTCCGAAGAAGTCACTTAATTACTAGTTCCCAGTAATTTTCTTAATCGTTAATTGTATTCTGTTGTTCCTAATCTGTAAATTGATTTGGAACTGTAAGTTCTCATTTTACATGACTGTTTATGAAATTCATTAGTTTGTCATACATTAAGCTCAAAATATTGCCCATATGTTTCTGTCATTGCAGGAAAGATGTGACATTACACAGGATTTTTAAATTCAGTAGCTCATAATTGCACCACCAAAAATCACCTCACAGTGCGTGTGTGTGAGCAACCTCCTTCAGGATTCCCTGACTTCCACATTGCCAGACATTAGTGTTTGTAATGGACTATCTGGGATTTGCAGAAGCCGTGCATCACAGAGACATAGAGTACTAAACACACCATAACATCCGAAGGGACCTGGACCCTGTTGAACTGGGATATTTAATTATGGCAGTGGGGAAGGTCCGTGGGTGCAGCTAAAAAGGGCTGTTGTCACACATTCCTGGGGAACACATAAGTATTTGCTTGCTAAATTTCAGGGATTTCCTGTTCTCAAAATGATTGAAAAGTCAAGAATATTCTGCCTCAGGGAAGGTTAGTTCTCTGTCATAGGCTGACCACCGAACTTTATCTTTTATTGATCTAAATATTACATTTTAATTAAATGGGAAAGAATTTTTGTTCTGTCATATTTCCTATATCTGGAGTGTGAGTTTTTCTCTGAAGATGGGCAAATAATGTGACAGGAGTGGAATCAGTTTCAGGTAGAGAAGTTTGGAAAATATTCAAACTTATTCAAGGTATTCAAACATCTTGAATAGCAGTGCGAAGTGAAACCCCTACTAAAACCTTCTACTCCCCCTATAATATGACATTACAGAAAATAATGTCTTTACAGAAAATAATGTCTTAGCAGGGAAGTTTCCCCTCAGATTGTAAAATCTGGAAGTAAAAGACTAACACTCTTCTCCCTGGTCACAGTAGTGGTCCTGCTATTAGGAGGGTTTCTGAGGTGTGAGCTCATAGGTTCATTAGAAGCAGAAACTTAATGTAAGTATTATTTGGCTATTTACCCCTCCCCCTTTGAATTTGAAGTACTCATTCAGAGTATAATTCGAAACACTTACGAAGCTCGTTGTAATCAAAGTATTCTACTGGCATTTATTACCCAAATTAATTTAAGTGAAGATATCTCTGTTTAAACTTAGCAACTGTCCACATTTCAACTATATTAATAATTATTAGAATTAGCATAGATCCTGACCCTCATTTATTTGTGTTCGGAAACGAAGTCATGCAAGAATCTTTCTATAATGAAAATTAAAAGGCCAAGCAATAACATTAATGTTCTTTTAAATAATTAATTTTAATGTGTGGAAGTGTAAGCAATAAATGTTTTATTTTAAAGCCTGATGTGGTAATTAATCCATGTGATTAGGACCTAATTGCATGTTCATAGTAAGTGTTATATTTGCTGTGAAAGACATTTTTTTGGAATTGTGGTTCTGAGGCTAGAGTGGTGAGAAGAGTGATATTTAAACGAAATATTTAACACACTCTTGGTACATCAGAATTTGAAAGAAATACATCCTTTATTATTTTGCCAATTATGTTTTTAGTTCTTCTGAGCTTTTCATTTTACTATGCACTTAATTTTATACGTTAATGGCTCTTAAACATGAAATTAAATGTACCGTAAGGATATGTAGGCTGTTTAAAATCAGCTAGGAAATACTTCTGGGAGTGGGAGAGGTATTTGTATTATTAATCATTTACACCTTAATTTGCAAGTAGTGGAAGTCCTTTTATTCCATAAAGCTGGTCATTGCTTTAATGCAAAGAATAAGTCATCCTGTGAACTAAAATGCTGCTTTCAGGTGCCCTGGTTGCGCATTGGGTAGCCCTTTCAAACACTGAATGAATTCACATTTCCACTGAAGCTTTGGAGCTGCTCCACATTTTCCCTCATGGAGTTCAGAATTTTTTTGTTGTTGTTTGGGTTTATATTGGCTTTTTTTTTTGGTTGGTTGTTTTTTGTTCTATTTTTTGGTGCTTTCTTTCCCCAGCAAAATTACATTTTGTAAATATACTCTGTGCTTCTGTGGTTCTATACAGAGCTCTGTTTTGCCCATGATGAGCCTGCCTTGTTTGAACAGACTCAGTGAAAGGATGAGTTAGCATTACAATAGTAGAATAAGCTTTTGAGTTACCTCTTGATCATTTTTTTTTTTCTCTTCATACCTACCATGCTACAGCATTAGTGTAGTCTTTCTGATGATATGATCTTTATTACTGAAATAATATACTCTTTCTTTGGGGCTCTTGAAATACATTCTAACGATGATGGTAATGACTTTGATTAATATTTAATCCCCATGCTGCTATGTTCTTATAATTTACAAGATCTCAAAGGTAGTTGGGGGAGGGAAGGAAGGTTTCTGCTGAAGTGTTTCAATATTAGAGTGCTTAGGGAGAAACATATTTTATTATACCTTGTATCTGGTTGCTAATGTGAATTTAAGTCAAATGTTTCATAGCATGACCACATTGTTGACAGGAAAATCTGTAAGATACAGGAGTCCTGCTGGAGTTGACTTATTTTTCAAGCCATTGGACTCATTCTTGTGTTTGTTTATGTTACATAACAGTTGCATTCCTTGCATCACCTGGGAATCCTGACACTCTGAGGGCACAGGTGTAGCAGTATATGCTGGTATAGAACAAGAGCTTGGTGTGGACCTTTTTTCCTTTTTTGGGGGGAGTGGGGAAACTAATATTTATAAATACAGCAGAGCAAGCCCAGATTAGTTTCTCCCTCACTCCAAAAGGCACAATATTTGTGAGCATAATTACACAGTCCAAAACTCTCTTGTGTGTACACAGCAGAATTTTTATGATTTTCAGGTCGTGGAATATTAAAAACAAAATTGCCAAGTAAGCAGTACTGGTATGCAAGCTCTGGATAGTTCTCCACAGGACTTTGTATAACCATATCAAATAGTCTGCATTTTTACAAGACACCCAGTCAGTCAGTCATGATTATCTACTAATACATCAATGGTCAGTCATTGTTTCACTCTTTGAGTATTTAACCTGTATTTATAAAACAAACCATTGTGCTGATATAAGCTCATTTAATTAAGCAGATACTCCTGTTTGCTCTCTTCTTGTTCAAGGCTATTTGAATAAGCAAGAAATAGGCTTGTTTTAAGTATTTGCTTAGAGAGATTTCAAACTGAGGATTAACTGTCTAGAGAATTAGAAATTCTCTATGCATTTGTAGTTACATAGATTCTCCCAATTTACTAATATACTGTAAATATTATGTACACACCAAACTTGAATGAATTCAACATATGGTTGATGTTTACATAATTAATGAGATGCCATATTATATTAATGGAACTAACCATATACAAAAAAGCAAATGTTGCGCAATTGTCAAGGGCCTAAATTAACCATACCTTACTCTATGCTTCCTAAAGTGCTTATTTGCCAGGACAAGGATCCTGGGATTGTGCTCAAAAATGTGGAAATTAGGATTGAAAACCAATTATCTCATTGTTCCAAACAACATTAATAATATTGTTGCCAATTTTTAGACTTCTTGATATTGTTTCATCAAACAATAATAGGTATGTCTAAATCTCCTTTTTGGTGTTAACACAACATTATCCTTGAATTCATATATGAGGCAGACAAACCTAATAAAGAGTTATTTTAGAAGGATGAGAGATGAAACAAATGGTTTCTCTCTTTAATGCAATTTAACAAATTTTTCAAGATGCTTTGCTTTCTCAGTAAGGATTAAATGGGTTTTCATTGAAGCAAAAGTGTGGCAAAGTGGTTCTGGGATACTAGGAGAAATTAAGTGGCTTGCTCTTTATCATAGCTTGTTTGATTTGCAGCTTATACTTTATTGATGGTAATACCCTACACTCTGTAATACCTTTCCACACAGAATTTCAGTCATTTCAGTGATGTTAAGTAATTAAACCTCCCACTGCTTCTGCCAATGGAGGTGTATTTATCATTATAACTATTTTGCAAGTGGGTTAACAGAGGCAAAAGAGGTTGAATTATTAATCAAAGTCATAAAATCTCTAGGCTCCTGTCTCCCAGATGATGTTTAGTACTTCCTCCAAAATTTTGTTGTAAATTCAGTAAAATTAAATATATACGTCTCCCTCCCTGAGCTTAATAAACTCATGTAAAACTATATGCTGAACTTGAGAGAGTATATAAAAATGTTTTTGCTTCCTCACAGAGGGGCAGCCTTCAGGGAGCTATGTCAAACTGTCTTCTTAAGCTCATTTTTGGCAAGATCTTAACTAACTTGGTGATTTTCAGGGAAACAGGAGAATTTTTTTATTGGGCATGACATTTGCCGACACCAGAATTGAGTATATCGCTGCTCTCTCGCAGATGTGCTTACACCTCTGCTTCATTGCTAATGTTCTTATCTATACACTCTGTGAGTGTACATCTCATAGGAAAAGTCACACAATTATCTTGTCCTAAATATATACTGGGAAAACTCCTGGAGAGTGCTTAATTTAGTCAATAGTTATCAGAGTAGAAAAATATTTCAAAATTGATTAAAATTAAAAATAAAATTGCTAATATATTCATAAAATAATTGCTTTCTTTAACATGTAATGCCAAATGTTGGAGGTTTTCTGCTACTGATAGATACTAATATGGCAGCAATCAGAGTTCACTTCAGCAACAAAGAAGCTGTTCAAGTCTGAAAGCAATCCTCTCCTTCTGACATGTTGGCACCATCATAGAGGAAAATGTCACGGTCAATATAAGCACATTTACTGACAGTTAGGTTTTTCCCTATGTTTCTGAAAACTGTTTGAAACTTGGCTTTTATCGAAAACAGAAACACCGGCCACTCAGAATGATAAAACAATAGTTTACGGCTTAGTAATTTTCCAGTTATAAAGCAATACTTTCATAAAAATAAACAATGCATACAGGAACAAGCCAAAACAATTACTCAGAGAAATTGTTGCATTCTTGCTGTCCTTGCTTCGTGATTTAAAACAACTGTCTCCAGTACGAACTGGACTAAAACAGCAGGTTTTGTTTCATTAAGTAACTGCTTGCTGATCACTATGAGATAAAATATAGTTCCAAAATGCAATTGATACTGTGTTGGTACTTTTCGAGTTCCTAAATTACCCATTACAGGAAGAGCAGGTACATAGATTAAAAAAAGGTTCATGTATTTCACTGGGTTACAGACCGAACATTTCCCAAGTGGATAGTTATAAAAAGCTTTTGTCCTTCTTAGAGAAAGTAAAATGTTACCTAAAGCACAAGCACCTTTACTAGCAGAGGTCATGTTGATTGTTTAATGTGTGGGGGTTTGTTAATTATTTATGGAGGTATTCTTCTCCATATTGTGAGTATTTTAATATTTGTATCATCGTGGCTATTCTATCGTATCTTAGTTAGGAAAATAATTTAACAATAATTTCAAGCAGGAACAGGTTGCAAGTATAAATGCTCGAAACTCTGAGATCGGAGAGGTAAGGGGTGAATAAATCTGCTAACTTGACAGTGTTGCACGTTCCAAGTGCTGTGCTCAGATGTTTCAATGTTATATCATTTTTAAATTGCTCCCTGCTCTTTTAAACCCACTTAAATACTCAGATGAAGATCTTCTGCTCTAACATTCTGAAAAGATTCCTTCTGGTTCCTGTTCCGAAGGAAAATTATTTCATTGCCATGTCTCACAGTGGGTGGGATGTGGACTGCATCTCGTCTGTGCTCTGGCAGTCCAGGGGCTGGAATATGAAAGTCTTTCAGCCTCTTGTGGTTGTAAGGGCACCTGAAAGCCTTTTGTAAGTTCTGTCTGGAGCAATCGACGTGTGTTCCATCTTCACTCTTTTCAAGCCCTGGTATTTCTGCAACAGATGAGACTGATGGCAGAGCAGAGCTGAGAGAACTCTCTTCTGCCCAAGTGTGTGCCTGGAAGTTCTCTCTGTGTACAGAATACAGGAAACTTAGCCAGGTCCGAAAGCTCTGACTTGGTTGTGTTTGTCATGTAATGGAGCAAGTTATTTTGGCACCTCAGCAGTCACAGTCTTTCACTGGAACTGCCAGCACAGTTAAAGTCAGATTTCTGTAGGGCTTTACTGAATCACAGTATTTATGAGGACTGTCACTACGTAACTGTCAAACTTTCGATGTGCCTGAAAAATTCCTCCCTTTAGGTGGATGAGAGTGTGATGTCATCATAATTGTATTTTTATGTAAATGCTTGCTATAAAATAATTTTGGATTAAATGATGTGTTCCTTTCATGTTGGCAGAATATAATTTGTCTTAAATGGCAACAGACTGTTGTATATGTTTTTCTGAAAGTTAAATATTTTGATTCACACTCACAATTTATTGATTTTGCATTGTTACCAAATGGCATTCCAAAATCAACTCAGAATACTGTGGTTCAAAATCTTGTCATTCATATGATAAAGTTATTTTCATGTAACCCACTCTGGGAGTGGCAAGGAAAGTGGAAGAGCTAGGAAGAAGAGAGGACAAATGCATTTTAGCAGGTAATGGGTTTGAAAGCAATCCTAACTTTTATTATCCCTGTATGTTCTAAAGACAACATTGCTTCTGTGCTATTAAACAATAATAAATCCCAAATTGCAAAGTTGTTATCATCTTGCCCTGAATTTGTTTGGAAATATTGACTTGGAAGAAAAAATTAATCTTGGTCCTCATTGTGTAAACATTCCACATATGTAATCCAGACGAATTCAGCGTAAGCACAAGCTCAGTGTAAGCCAGGCTTCTCAGTTTGGGCAGAACACCTTACACAGAACTACTTTCAGCAAAGCCAGAGTTGTGCTGGCTTCATGACGTCACCTCTTCAGCACTCTCTGATTCTGTGCTGCTGACACTTTTGACACCCTTAATTTGCTGCCCTCACATCTGCTGTAGCTAGTGCTGTAAGAGCTTAGTGTAGTCAGAAGAAACCTTTTAGGTCTGCGTGTGATAAAAATGAGAGAGATGGCTTTCAAAGAGAAATTGCTTGTGTGTTAACTCACCAGATCCTTCTGGCAATGCTAGTGTCTACCAAAAAAAACCATGAATGTAAAAGACTATCCAATATTCACAGTACCTTGCCACATTTTAAAAGGTGCATCAAAGAATTCCTGAATAGTGTAAAAGTGAGATTCATATGATATTGTCTATTGACTCTGTCCACTGCTGTCATGTGCATCTTAATACTGAATTTTGAAAGCTTTTAAGTTACAAAGAAGTGACTGTATCTCCCGTAGCCATGTGTCTACAGTACAGTAATGTATTTTTCTTTTTTCTTCTGTTTTTTTTTTCTCTTTATCCCACGAGTAAAATGTTTTGTTCTTCACCAAAGGACTGTATGTAAATAAAAGGACTGCTTACAGTGCAGAATAACAGTATTGCTGTTGTGCATGTACACGTACCAACATGCACACACATAATTCAGTCTACCATCCTATTTTCCTGCTGTATGTATTGGTTCAGCCTTGCTCTCTGCCTTGTGGTACAATGGTACCTTCCTCCTGGCATAAAAAAGACACTCATTACATTTTGAGCAGCAGAAAATAGTGGCACATCATGAAGCAGTAGCATCTGGTATCCTCAGTCTCAGTAAGTGCACGCCAAGGGAATGCTGCGTGCTGCTAATAGGTCTGATAGCCTTTAATGTTTAATGGGTGCTGCACTGCCCAATTATCACATGTCCTTTTATCATGGAATCATCAAGGTTGGAAGAGACCTTTAAGGTCATCAAGTCCAATCGTCAACCCAGCACTTCCACTGTAACCCCTAAACCACATCACCCAGTGCCAGATCCAGACACCTCTCGGGACTAAACAAACCCAGCTCCCCCAGCTGTTCATCAGAAGACACGTTTTCTAGACCTTTCATGAGCCTTGTTGCCCTTTGTTGGAGATGCTCCAGCAGCTCAATGTCCTTTTCAAAATGAGGGACCTAGAACTGAATGCAGCACTCGAGGTGTGGCCTCACCAGTGCCGAGGGGGATGATCACTGTCCTGGTCCTGCTGGCCACACTTGCTGATACAGGTCAAGATGTCATTGGCCTCCGTGGCCACCTGGACACACTGCTGGCTCATTTTGAGCTGGCTGTCAACCATCAACCCCTTCTTTCACTAACATAGATAGATAAATACATAGTAATTTAATTTTCCTATGCAACATAAGTCTTCCAGGCTGTTGGAATATCTATGTATAAACTGCCTCATCCTTTGATCACAGGTATTTTCCTTAGAGTTGCTTTGAAGTACCTCTGGGGTTTGAGGGTGAGTAAGTTCCCAAAACTCTCTGAAATAGACTAAGATGTGTAGGTAGGTACGGAATATCTTCTGAGGAGCCTCTTAACCTTCTTGTTAATGGGAATAGAATTTCCTACTAGTGAAATACAAAGTCTTTTATGCCAGTGGTACTAGGATACACTTATTCTCTCACTCAAAGCTAATGTTGGCTTACAGTTAATTGTTAAAGCAGGTGGGAGTAGTTGGGTTAGGCATTCCTTTGTATACATCTGTCTGGACAAAAGCAATGGCAACTGCAAGAGCCTATGGACTGAGGTTCTAAGGAAGTCACAATTTGCTCTGAATCCCAGTGAGATATAAGAAAACCTGTTTATTTTAGTGGAGTTCATTCTGTACACAATTGTAGCATGCTGAATAGGGTGGTCTGTGGCTTGCCTAGCTGTAATTCAGACTTGGAGAGATGGGTTGCTGTAAGTATACTGGTTATAGCTGCAATTGGAATTCCATTAAAAATAGAGACAAACTTAATTTAAATACTTAAGGAAGGGGATTGAATTAGGTTTCTTTAAACCAAAATCTGTTCAGATCAGATTTAATACATTTTCTCCCTACTTTGTTAATTCCACTGTGTTGATTATACTGCTACAACTTCATTTTGCAGAGCAGTGTTATACTTGGCAAAGAGTTCTCATACACACAATTTATAGATGTTTTAACGTCAAACACTTATTTAAATAAAAGTATAAATAAAGTCATGGAAGAATGCAATTAAATGGCAGAAGTGATTTTTAGGAAACCCAGAAGACAGAGCTGTAGCCTTTGAGATTTCCTGGCCTTTACTTTGCAGGATCTGAAAAGCAAGCTCTCCTTTCTGTATCTCAGTACTTTTATGTTGCCTTTCCAAAGAAAAGGGAGTTGGATGCAGGCCTGAGTTAGATCCCATGGGGATAGTGTTCCGTACCTTAAATTACAATCAGATGTATTTTAGTTCAGATGAAGTTTTTAGCCTAAAATTGGTAAGAAGCCTAATTATTTGACCAGGTTACTGTTTACATAGACCACTGTAGAGCAATCTGTCATTTATCCACAGCTGGCAACATCTTTCCTTCGAAAGGTTTTTATTTTGTGTTTGGAACAGTTTTTACAAAATCCATTTCTGTTCATTAAATGAAAAACTAAAAGATGGCAGAGATTGCTATGGAGATAAGATGTTATATAAACTGTTCATTGTAATTCTTCAGAATGTAAAAATACCAAAGATGCTTGGATATTTACAGGCTTTCAGTTGTTAAAGGTACTAGTAACTCCACTCTTCCAGCTCTTTCAGCTGTATATAGAGCCGTCATACTGGACTTCAGAATTAAGCAGCACAGTCTGATTGTCTCTATTACTATAAAGGGGCATTTAGAATTATATCACGTTTTAAATCATGAATGTTACTCTTGGCTGCCGTGGGAGAGTGTACTACCTGGAATGCAGAGGTAGGGAGTTATGCTTAATTTTCCCAGTACATCCTAGGCATATGCAGATTTATTTTTCACGTCTTTAATACCTTAATGGAAAAGCGGTATTTCCCAGAAGCTTTTATCTATGCACATGTATGACAAATGTGGGTTGGGGCACACTTTATAGGAACAGCACGCTTGATGTGGTACCTAATATGAAATCAGTAACATACATTGATTTGTTTGGATGCTTGCAGGGATTCTTCCTGACGGTGTCACCGGAAGCAGTATTAAAAGTGGCTACTCAGGCTTCTGCCAACAACAAGATCTTCAGCTTGAATCTTTCTGCACCGTTTATTAGCCAGTTCTACAAAGAGCCTATGATGAAAGTCATGCCTTATGTCGATATTCTTTTTGGAAATGAAACGGTGAGTCTTAAGAAATTAATTGAAGTATTCATCTCTCTTGCGCCAGGGTGTTTGTGTCTCAGAGCCTGCTTCCCCAGAACACAGCTGTGCCAGGGGAGGTTCAGGCTGGACATCAGGAAGAATTTTTTCACTGAAAAACTTGTCAAGCATTGGAATGAACTGCCCGGGAAGGTGGTGGAGTCACCATCCCTGGAAGTGTTCAAGTAACAGCTGGACATGGCACTTAGTGCTACAGTCTGGTTGATGGGGTGGTGATCAGTCAAAGGTTGGACTCAGTGATCTTGGAGGTCTTTTCCAGCCTTGATGATTTTATGATTCTGTGATTCCTGCTCCTTTTTTTACAGAGGGAATCTTGACCATGTGAGGTGTCACTGCAAAATCAAATCTATGGTAACTGGACTGGGATATTTCGATAGATGTCCATGATGTTACTTGACCTGTTAGAGGTTTCCAACCTGCTCATTTTCATAAGAAATACCGGCTACTTTGGAATAAGTGCCCATGTGCATGATGTACTCATCCTGAGGTTAAGTCTGCTGGAAGGACACACATGAAGGGCTAATTCTGAGCTTCTGTAACTTGATTCCATACCCATACTGCTGCTATTCATAGCATTTTCTGTGATGAAGACAACTCTTTGGGGAGAAGTGGAAGGAGAAAACTAAGAAATAGATAATTGGTTTAAAAGGTTCCCAATGATTTTATGGTAGATGGACTGGCAGTCCATCAAGGGAGGGCTTATCTTTGCTGTGCAAGTTGGCAAACAGATTGCATGAAATTCTGCCTGGAAGTCCATGTTAAGAGACAAAATTAATTCAGATTTCACTCATCGTAGTGCTATCACCTCTTGATTTTTTTCCACTTTAGGAAGTGTTCTTAAATATTTATTAGTTTGCTCACCAGGAAAAGGTTGAAAAAAGCCTTGGAAAGTGTGACACACCTAAATGAAATGTGGATTTGTCACTCAAGATAACTTCATGAGTACAGGAAAATTATAGAACAGCGACTTACTCCTGTCAGTGGTTATTTCTGATTGTGACAACAGGGACTTGTATCCACACAAGTCAGTCTTTAGACTGTTGTCCACATGTCCGCATTAGGGACTAGCATTGCTACAGATACAGGACTTAAATATATTTTAAAATAAGTATTTTTAAAATAAAGAAAATTGTAGCGTTTTTAAATGCAGTGGGATGAGCAAAATCTTTTAACTATAGTTAACAACACAGAAAAAGTATTTTCCAGACATGCTGCTGCTATTCCTGTTACCTTTATACATACCACAGCCAATTTTGTGGTAGATGGGCTTCGTAGAAACTTCTGGGATTAAATCTTGCTGGTCTTAAATGTAAACACTGCTGCTTTGACCTAGTAGGATAATTCAGATCACAGTGGTGCGTTAGGTGCTATTTTTCGCAGGTTGTTACATTTTGTATATTTGTGTTATTTATAGGCAATAATCCACTATAAGGTGACATTCCAATTTTAGAAACTATATTCAGTCTACGTAAACTTCCTATGTCAGTTTGTTATGATATTATTCCCCTGCTGTCATAAAATATTGGATAGGAGTGTTGTGTTTGTTAAAGTTGAAAGACTCCCTGTATTTTCTGTGTATAATTTCTGAAGCATTTTGGTGTCTTTCAAGATAATAGATGCTATTTAAACTTAAGTGAACATCCTTAAACTCGGCAGTACAATATATATAAATACTTCAGAGTACCACCTTCTTTGCTACTTATACTAATCATGAAACCCTTGTCATTTTTTGGTCTCTGCTTCCTGCCATATAGGCTGGCTATTGCTGTTTCGAGTTGTTGAAAGGCTATTTGCTGTGGTTTATTCTCTCGTCTTTCTGTGTGACTTGAAACCACACTCTTGGCATGAGGTACTTCTAGTTTGGAGTAGCTGCTGTGTTTTCTGATTGTCAGTATTTCCACTCTCTGCATATGGTTGTTGGGAAAGAGTAGTTGCAAAAGTCAAGAGAAAGCTCATTCTGACATGTTGTACCTTCCTGTAGCTTCCTCTTTGTTAATTTCAGCTACAAGTACATTCAGGAATATTTTGGTCTTTATGTCCTGGTGGGCAATAACCACTTCAGCCAGCCAACACCAAATTTTTGCCCCTTTAGTGTGATTTCCTTTTCCTTTTTGTTACAATTTCCATCAGTGTAAGCACATAAGTTAACATATAAGCAAGGCATAAAAAGTGTTGTGGTTGTTACTTTATTAGTGCAAACAATACTCTTAGACACAATTTTTATTCTTCCCTGTATTTATCTTCACTCCGCATTATAGACCAATACAATTCTGTAGTTAAGCACTGAGCTGTTTATTTTTTGAGTAATACGAAAACATTCAAGTGCAGCAAAATTCCAAATTGCTACCATTCCTAAACTAAAAACAATTGGCAAAGTGATTTTAAATTACATCTTCTACTTAAAAATTTACATCTGAATGGAGATTGGTTATTTCAAGTTTCAACCAGATGGTAATTAAAATGGGCAAGTTATAAACCTCTCAGAATGAATGTTCTAGTTTAGAATGTAAATACCAGCATACCCTTTACTGCAGTGGAGACATGGAATGATGTGGTATCAACTCCGAACATGTATCAGTTTCAGCATTAACTCAGTGACCACTGGTGTTTTTATAATTTATTTAAATCCCTTTTATAACTACCTAAACATCTTGTCTTGGATTTTGATATTTATTAACTGTACTTCACATAATAAATTTAGTACAGAACATTCAGAAAAGGAATAATTATATGGTCATTGCTGCTAACCAATTAGGGTCATTCTGCAGTCATTATGTAGCAATACATGACTGGAGAACTTGATTATTGTCACTGCTTTTAATTTTTATTAAATTAAGGTTTTTTTAATAGTGTCATTTTGCAAATGGTTCTTAGCAGTAATACCTTCCAAGCTACCATAATCACTGGATAATTAACCTGCCAGGATTAAGCACACTCTACTTTGCCTTAGGATGCTTAACTCTAAAATAAGGTCAATTATCTCCTGATGATAACTGCTTTGTCACAAGTTGCTGCTTAATTCAGCTGTAAAAGCTCACCTTACAATACATATTTTACAACTCAAAGTAACTTTCAGTAACAGAATGGTCAGAGGAGTGAAAGCTTTTAAAGTGCCATGATTACAGAGTTGTGGAATGTTTCCTACACAGAAATCATACTAGGCAAGTAAAGGAGACTGAATTTGTATATATTTCTTTCCCAGACCTCTTTTCTACTTCCCCAGTTGGGGCTAAAGCTTGATGTCTCTGATATACTTGACCCATCAAAGTCACTAATGGGCACAGGAATCTAAATTCAATTTCCAGTCTCCCCAAAAGACATGAGTTGCAGTGGCATCTCCTCAGGGAAGAGACTACTTTTGAGGGGAAACAGGCTGTGTATTTTTGGATGTGCAACTGGATAGCAGTTTCTTCAGAATTTAAGGGATGCTGCGAGGCTTTCACATGATTCATCCCTGCATATGGCACCAATTCATGACTCAGAGGAATATTTGTTCATATTGATGTGGTAAAGATCTTCTAGGTTCTCTTGCTATGTGTGGGCAGGGCATCACTGAGAAATTTTAGAATTTAGAAACTTTAGAATTACAGACATGCCGAGCTCCTCATGTAGGGCTTTACAACAGAAAGCAAAAGCCAACAATGTAACTTGTGGTATACAGTGTAGAGCCATCAGCAGAAGTTGAGGAGGTTATGTACAATAGAAATTGTGAATTTTTCTAAAGTACAAATATAATAAAGAAAACTAAGATAACGCTTATTCTTGGAAATTAGATCCTCATCCTCTGTGCTGTAAAGAGCTGTTACTTCTAAACACTCAGTTTCTGAACAAATTAATTACAGGATAGTAAACTGAAGTTCTGCAAAGACAGATGCATCTGCGAGCTCGTTGGGAAATTGATGCTGATGTGACAGCAAATGTGCCGAAAAGAAAGCAGGTTGTGTGCAAGACTTGTACATTTTAAGAAGCAATAACAATTGCTTTAGTGGTGGTTAGGAAGTTAGAAATCCTGGGCTTTAAAGAGATGGGTGCCTTGGTATGGCATAAGGTATCAAACAGGTCTTGTCATCATTTCCTCTTCACAATTATGCTGAAATAGTACATTGTGCCTCCTTTATTTAAAATTTTTTCAAGTGAGGGATCAAATACTAACAGAAAGATCCCCACAAATATAGGTGCTTTGGACACAGCCTTTAAGATACTTTGTAAGCTGTGTAAAAGCAAGTCTCTTTAGCAACATGGAAAATTCTCTTTAGTGGCAAGGAAAAACAGTAAACATAAAACTTTCGGTGAGATAATGTGCTCCTGATTTTAAACTTGCAATCAGTCTGTAGTTTCGTGCTCATTTTAACCAGGGGAATGAATGGAAATGCTGCTAAATTTTCTAGCACGAACTATATTCAACACACTAGGATTTACACCTAAATGACACTTTCCAAACGCATTGGTCTATTCCCTTGCAGTAAACAACTTTCACTCCACATACTTTGATATATTACATTAAGATATGACCCTGCGGACAACCTTCAGTCCCACCTGCAAATTCCCTCTGCTGCATTATCACCTGGGACCAGACTGATAGCTGCAGGCTTAGGAATCTGCCCACAGCCCACAAGAATCTTGAACGAGGCATAATCACTTTTGTAAAATAAATAAGCCTCGTGGTGATTCTTTTCAAACTAGTGTGCATTCATAATGGCATACGTGAATTGATTAGAATTTACATTGTGCAATTGCTACTGTTTCTGGACCTGGCATATAGCTTTCCACAACCACCTGAACGTCCTTTCACACTGGTGAGTTGTCTGATTCTGAGGATAGTGTTAAGAAGTAAGAGTCAGGAGAAAATCATCTGGCAGATATAATTTGGTGTGTGGAAGAAAGGAAATACAGATTGACTTCCAATAATGAGAGACCAATATTTCAGTCTGTTTTTCTGTATCAGATGGGACCAAAAAGTAGCAAACATAGCAAAGGATGGCTGGTCATGCCATAAATATCACCAAATTGATGTTTCTGTTTGAAGTGTTTACAAGTAAGCATATACAATTGTTTTTAAATGTTTGAAGTTATTAGTAGAAGGCAAATACTAGATCATATTTGAAACTGAGTATCTCATAGAGGCTCATTTTGCTGTACTACTCACTTGCATGTATGTTATGTAAGGAACCCTTAAAAAACTTTTTTTTTTTTTTAGCTTACTGAACCTGGTCCATATTGAGCAGTTATTTTCAGTCTGGTTGTTTGCAAACTGTCATCCTTAGGAGTTCAACCTTTAGCTTCTACATCTTTATTCATTTGGAATTAAGTCTTCAGAAACATTAACTGTCTTCAATGAAATTAAGTTGGGTGTCAGTGTTTTGCATTTCAGTTCATATGAGAGCATTTTCTTTTTCCTTATGCTTTCAGAAGTTCTCAGAACCTTGCCCCACAGGTGAGGGTAATTATCTTCAGTTTGTAGGCTGGGTGAGAGACTGAGGTTTGCACAGTTCCCTACAGGGAGTCTGCGGTTCAGTTAAAAATCGTAGTCACATATTCTGACCCAGTTTATTAAATAAACATGGGAAAAAATTTTGTAAGGAAACATCTCATCTTTCCTTCTATTTTAACAGGTAGAGGTTTTTAAGGTCAGCTGCCGCTGGTGTTTGCTTTTCTAAACTGCAGTAAACAGATTGTATTTTCCTTTTATAAATCCTTCGTTTAGGATTTCTGCAGTCTTTGGAGGAAGCCTGGGAATTAAAAAGTATAATTCTGAATGGAGGAAAAATAAATATTATTTTTCTTTGATGTCTTTGTACAATTTGGATGCCTATTTCCTGGTGCAGGTGTTGTCTTTTCAGTTATAGGACAGCTATGGCATTGTAAAATTGCTCCTTAATGCATAGAATTAACTTTCTCTGTTTGGAATATCTAATAAACGGTGGTTGTCTGAAAAATGAGAGCATCTCTAGCACAAGGGAGGTGGATAATGTCAATGGTGTGTTGCAAAGATGTGCTGTGGGAAGGATGCTGAAACAGCCCAAGGCTATTTCAGCTGCAGACACTGAATCTGCTTCTCCTTCTCTCCTCTCTCTTTTTTTTTTCCCTTTTTTTCCCTTCCCAAGTGAACTGCAGTGGCTCTCTAAGATAAAATGCTTTTAAATCATTTCCCAGCCTTGCAGCCGTTTCTGATAAAAGCCCTGTTATCTGAAATGATATGAATCACTGTGGAGTTAATCATACCTTATACAACAACATATTTTGTTGTGATTCATTCTGTCTCAATTAATCATCTTATTTATCTACATTGTCTCAGCTGCTGCAGTGAAATTCATGAGTAATAAGCAAGTAATTATTTTAGTACAGCTTACCTAGTACATTATGAATGAAAGGAAAATTGAGAGCCAACTATTTAGATTTATATATAGCGCTGCTTTCAGCTAATGTCTAGATATTTAAGCAATTTAGGAATCCTATCTCAAAAAATGACTTTCCTGTTACAGAAAACAAGCAGGTATTTAGAAGCAGAGCTTATACTTTCCAAAAGACTTCACTTCTTAAAACTAAAAATATTTCCTGATAGTCTCTCAGAATGCTTAGGGATATTTATCCTTCCATATACTATGCAGTGTTGAGATGTTTTTAAGATTGTGAATACTGGAGAGCTTGCAGCATAAGACAGAACATGTCCTGTGAGAAAGGAAGGCAGATTCCACTGTATTTCAGCAGCTTGTGTTTTACTGACGATGATTGATAACCCTTTTCACTTTGTAGCACTTCCCAGAGCGCCTCATAACACTTCATAAACATTAAAACTCAGAATAAACCAGTAAGCTGGGTGTGTAGTCTTGTCTGTTTTACAGGTGGACAATTGAAAGGTTATTTGCTGAAGGTCACCCAGCAAGAGCAGAGCCAGGAACAAGCAAAATTGAGTTCTAACTTTTTTCTTCAGTTAAGTGTCCTGAGATGTTGTCAGCTGCTGGCTATATTTTGGATAAAACTCACCTGTCTGGAGGAAAAGAGGTGTAGAACTTGGCTTTCAGTTTTCAATGTAATATTACTAAATGTGTCTGACAGCCTTTTGAATGTTAACTGCATATGCTTTTTAAATAATCAGATCACTAGGGCAAAAAATGTGTGATATATAATTTCTAATATAATTTAAGAAACACCAAAAATAAGAGAATGAATAAAATTGAGTTATGCAGTTGATAAGAGCTAGAAGAACGAAGGCAGAAACTTCTTTAAATCAGTGTAAATTCAGAACAATGCAATTTCCCAGATATTTTCAGATAATAATGCAGGCGAAATACGTAAATTTTAATAAAGGTTTGTTTTCCAGTCCACCTAAGGTTAATTCAATGCCTCCACATTTCAAGTTCTGTTTAGGGCAGATGTAGCCAGTTTCTGATTCAGAGTATTGTTAGGACATGCTAAAGCCTTTTATGCCAGCATATACTGGGGATTCTCCCCTTGTTACAGACATTCCTTGCAGTGGACTGTCCATTCAGTGCCATGTCACCCCCATGGAAAGCATCCAAGTGTGAGCTCACAGGTGAGCTCTCCCCTGTCCTCATCACATGATGTCATCTGCCTCCTTTACTTGGATTCAGCAACTTTATGTCCATGGCAAGAGTGAATTCAGTGGGTTGGACTACTGTTGAATCACTGAGCTGCTCCAGCTTTCCCAGGCAACATGATCACTAGATCTGACTAGATGAGAGGGTAGTACATGGTGTTACAAAGGACTTTGAAAGGGAAAGCCTGCTAAATTCTCTGTTTCATCAGATCTAGCCAGGCAATACTGTTAGGGTCTCCCAAGCACTACAGCAAAGAAACACAGTTGGGGTCATTGACTGACTTAAATGCTTAGTGTTTACAGCAATATCCTTTTTTATTCTGACTTGTGTTGTATTTGCAGCCAGTCTAAATGGTTTTATCTGCAGATATTTAGTTGAATGTTTTTATGGATGGATAAGTTCAGATATTAGCTGTAAATGTTCTTGGACAGCGGGTTTTATATTAAACATTTTTACCTGAAGAGTGTGTATTGACACTTGCTTTGTTTATAAATTTGATTCTGAACAAAGTGTTCTTGAAAGGGGAGAAGAGGGAAGGATAGTCGGGGAGCCAGTAATAAGTCTGAAAAATCTTGGAAACCTACTTTAGGGGTTTGGGAATAGAATTGGCAATATCTTTATTATGTTAACCAATTTTTCTATAATATTACATAGCACTATTTTTTCAAAACTACAGTTTCAACTTTGTTTTTTTATCATATTATCTTTCTCTGTCAACACCTTCCTTCACTCTGTTTACATAGCTCATATAATAATTTTATTCCATCCAGACTGTTTCACATCTGATTACAAACCTATTAACTAATTTCATTTTTCTGACTTTCTTCAACAAAGAAGATCAAAACTAGGCATTTGAGCCTCTCTTCTTTCTAATTAGTTATATAGCCTTCTGTCACTGGGGTTCCAACTGTAGATTTTATAAGAATAAATGTAATTTATATGTAATTAATAAATATAAATTGATGTTTCTTTAAGACTACTGAGAAGTTGCTGTGTGTAAATAAATTAACACAATAAGATTTTTTCCTTCATGCGTTGACATATATGTTGAAGGTATTTAGAACTGATGCTAAACCGTTACTAATTAAAATCTATATTTTAATTTTTAATTAGAATTTAGAGTAAAGACATTGGAGTTTACAATATGGGACATTTTCATTGATTAAATATACTAATTATACAATTAAAACGTAATTTATCCCTCTTGTAAATGACATTAAATAGAAAGCTAAATGTGGAATATATTATGAAGCATATGCAATGGGTCATAAATGTATGTAAGAACTGCAAAAATATTTTACTAATTTCCAAACTTTTTTCAAAGAGTTGTCATAAAGGCAGGAAATAAACTTGTAAAAGAATTAGAAAAAATACAATTGCAGATACCTAACATATCTGAAAGATACATAAAAGCATCCGTGGTTTTCCCAAAGGCATTAATTGATCTCTAAAACCTTGCTGTATTTATAAACTTAAGCCACCCCATTTACAACAGCCTTTGGGTGGTAATTTTGCAGCCACATGAAAGTGTCGCCTTAAGATATATTTTCAGGTGTAATGGTCATATTCTGACTTACAATACCATTTGTTTAAGTACTGACCTCCCAGGGAAGCAACGTGGAGAAATCACTTTGCTCTGTAGGTTTTTGTCCTAAGTTAACGGAACTTATCCCTCCTAGTCATTACATTCTAATTTTTTTAATTCTCTACAGAAATGATCCATGAAACCTTTACTTTAATGAAACTACTGCTAATCCATGTGTGATAAGTAACGTTAAGTCAACCTTCCTTTGACTCCTCATATTCTGTGTCAAAACCAACAACATATGCGATCACATTAGAGAAACACGCGTACATGAGTCAAGTTTGCTTTCCATGCTCAGGTGGTTTCCAGGTGAAGGAGCTTTCCTCTGAAGGAGAGAATTGTAGCAATCTAATGGATGGGACAGTTGAAATTTTGTAATACATAAAACTGTCTGTTTGTTGGTTAGTTTCCTAGCTGTGTAGAGGGGGACTCCTTACTCTGAACTTGAAATTCAACCAACAGTTATGTTCCTCATCTTCATTTCATTTCATTTGGAGACAAGACTTTCACGAGTAGAAAGTTTCTTCCCTTCACCCAGAGCTAAGGAGAAGGACTTCCCCACCGTCCTTACAAAGGAACTGGCCATCAGCATCTGCTTCTAGTCCAAGCCTTAGAGCCAGCTGGTTCTCCCTTCTCCATAAGGACATGGGCTCTCCTTGTCAGTAGGCAAAAACCTTTAGCATTTGAGAGACCCATTTGAAAGCAATGGGAAAGTGCTATACATTCCAATGGAAGACCCTTAGGATACCCAATTAACCTGTCCACTGTGATACTTTTCAAGCTATTCTTCTGTTATCAAGGTACAGCCTTGCTAGGGTGTCTGAAGATATCCTAAATATCTCTGGAATTAGGAGTTTTATTTTAATTTTTTTCTAATGCTAAAGATCGATATCTTGATTCCAGGGAAACTCGTTATTTTTATTGAGAAATTGAGAAATTCTACTTCTTCATCTTGATATTATTGTCCTTTGAGACTAAGCCAGTCTGCAGGTCACAAACATGTTCATTTCTCTTTCCCTGCGACTGCCCTTCTGAAGGTTTCTATTTTTGTAAATCTGAGAGACCAGGCTATGGACAGTATCTTTGATCCCTGGCAGGTAGGAGACCTCACAGAATTAGGTTCTCTTTAGGATCTCTTTTAATGCAATGTGTTTCTCCTCTGGAATTCCTATGAGAGACTAGGGTATTTTTATCTTGTCTATCAGACTGTTGACCTCTCCAGGTTGTGCAATATTCTTTCTTAAAAGAACTGGAATTTTCATGAGAAATGAAATTGTAGCCATAAAATGTGATGTTGTGGCAGTCCTGATTGCTCTGTAAGGAGAGGAGGACCTTCCTGCAACTGGAAAAATATCTGAAATTTTGTGGAATTGCAGGATCTTTTACCACCAGTTTACCTTTTTTTCCTTTGTTTTTGAAACATGCATGACCTATGTGGATGGATATTCAGATGATCTTAATACACAGTATTTGATACACATGTTATTTTGGAGCAGCTATGATTAACATGTCTTTTTCTCTTGTTGGAATTTCTACTAGAGCAGGAAATACATCTGTGAGTGGTCTTGGACACATACCAGTTTCAGATAAATGGATCAGTCAATTTAAATTCTGCATATATAGTTGCCAAACACTATGCATTTGATTTGAACATCAAAGTAAATGCCAGATTTGGATGGAGCTGCATCTTGGTATATGTGAATTACGATAATGAGTCAAACTACTGAATCTCACTGCTTAAAAAAGAACACTCATCATCTGGAACCAAATATCCTTCTTCTAGAATCTAAACTCGTGAAAAGAAATTAAAAAGTACGCAGCCTTATTCTGGCCAGTTGTAACCCATCTCTGAACATGCATTATCTGAAAGGTTGGTGAACACACCTAGGAGTGTTCTGAAGTGTTGAACGGTGGCAGGTGGACCCGTTATTTAGAGCACACCATGGAAACCGTGAGTTTCAGGAGTCCCCATTAACTCTACTTGCAGATGAGTTTATTTCTTATTTCAAACAAGAACTCTGTGTCTCAGGATGAGTGGTATATGAATATATTTCAGGTAGAACAAGCTAAAATCAAGATCAAAGTCTTAATGTGTTACAGATATGTTCTTGGGATAATTTTTAAGTTGGCATGGAAATGACAGTGTACCTCATCCCAAAGTTATCTTTCCATTTATAGTAAAGAAATCAAGTATTTTAGGGGAGAGTCTCCATTTTAACAGACTTTATTCAAACAATACCTATTCATTTTGCACATCTTCCATTGGAGTTGTTAATTTTAAGAAGTTAAATGTCAATTATCACTTTTTAACCAACCTTCACCTCTACCATTCTTAAACAGTTTATTTTAATTTGAAATTTAAAAATGCACTGTGTGAAATACTGCAACATAAATTAACAATAGTGAATCACTTTGGAGGGCATTTGCATAGATTTGGAGTGAGAGGAGAGTATGTACTAGGTTAATGAGCAATGTTTTTAGACCAGGAAAATGCTTAATTCAGGAGTAAGCTGTGCAGACATTCTATCTTGTGGATGTTGTTCAAGGTAACAACTTATAGAACAGTGTCTCATGTAACAAAACACAGAGCAAACCACTAATTTTTCTATTGCAAAATCTTATATGTCTAATGATACAGTAATGATTTTGTTAGGTGTATGGAGAAAATTGGGTAATTCATACAATATGTAGAAAGGTTTCTAATGGATTTTTTTTTTTTAATTAGAATTGAAAAAATGTTTTCAGTGCTACTGTTTTGTTCATTTGTTATTAAGATCTCTTGCAATTAATCCTTGTTCAGGATTATGAATAAGAAAAGTTATACTTCATGTAGATAAAATTCACAAAAGTAGATTTAAAATATATCCAACTCATCCTGCAAACTGCAATGTTTGAAATGTAACTAATTTTGTCTATGTTAATTGCTCCAATAGTGTTACTAATATGACTTTGCAGACAAAGGCATATAAAAAATTATATCAATAAAATTTTTAAATTCTCTAAAACAGTTTTTTTTCTGAAACGTATCATAAACAGAATATATGATGGGTTGGCATGTTAAAATCGTTTTGTGGAACCTTTTCTAAAGCATCCTGTTTGCAAATTGACTATGTGAATAGTGTGTCCATTCCAAGACAGCTTTTCTAAGAAATCATGTGATCTTTTTTTCTTACCTCTCTTCTACCTTTATTATTACAGCAGTTAACTGTATAGATGATGTTTGGAGTTCTATACACTGTACAAAACAGAATAAGAGGCATGTGTCCTAAGAAACTTTAATTTTAAACAGAGATATCAAACAAAAGACTGGAGAAGTAATGACCAGAGAGAGGTGAAATGTCATAATAATGATGATACGCTTGTTCAGTGCCATTACACAGTGTAGCTCAGGTTTTTGCTCTGTAGTCTCATATATCAATTTTTTAAAGAAATGCAATGAATGGAAAAGAAAAAAAAAGTAATGATGGTCTATGCTAAGGCTTGATATATGAGTCCCTTCACGTTTTTTTGTTTGTTTTCTTAAATACTATAGTCTTAAATATCATGCAGAATTAAAACAGTTCATGATCAGTTAAAATTTCAAATATTTAAGATGGCAGTATTTAAGATTAACTGTTTTCCATTTACTGACTGTTACTTGGAACCAAAAGAGTCTTATATTTTTGTAAGCATAGTAAGCTACACTGTTTTTCTTTAAACTTTAGAGTATGAATTATATTCCTATAATGACAGCTGCAGGGTGGAATGTTTTAACACACTGGAGTGAGATATATCTTGGACACATTCTTGGTATCTTAAGTTCAACATGCTCCATATGGTGCCACTGAGCCAGTGATTTTGAAGAAAACAGTTAAAGACTGCTGAAACAGCGTAAAATACAAATTAGTCTTTGCTGTATAAGTAAAAAAAAATTCACTGTCAATCTTTTCAGCTTTCTGCATGAATACTTCCAGCAACTTTTAATAGTAGTCCCCGTGTTTTAAAACAACTGTTGAATTCTAGCAGAACAGAGTGAAAGATTGTGGGCTAAGAATACAGTGATTGTACTATGCCTAAGCCTTATACAGGAGAGCAAAGAGGGGAAGGGAGGTTGGGCTTCCCTCCATTGCCACATTAATCTTTAATGTGGCAGCAGGGATTGTGTGATGCAAGATTTGTGAAAGGTTGGTTGCTCTTTGTTAACTTGGTCCTCTGTCAGCACAAGAGCACCATGGAAGAGCTGTCTGTCATGGAAGTGTCTCTGTCCTACTGTTGAGAATAGCAATGATAGAAGTAAAACTACATAATAACTATTGTTATTACTTAAATACTTTACTGTTTGGGGTACTGAATTATCTAGGAATTATGTTTTCAGAGCATTGCACTTTTTTCATGTATGTTTTCACTTGCAGTATCAACACAGGTAGGAGTTAATGTATGAGTAACTTGCTTGTCTGTCTTTTAATGTAATTGGATTTTTTTCAACATAAACTTGACCCTGGGTTTTCTTGCGGTTTTTAATACTGAAGTTATTGGCTCATACCCTGATTTTTGCTGTATATTGACTTGATGTGATTTTTTCCCATTATTATTAGTAATAATATATTGTTATATTATATAATAATTATGTAAAATTGTAGTTACAGAATGTATTAATAATTATAATTTATATATTATACCATAATAATATCATCATCATTATTATTATCGTTGTCATCATCATTATGGCTTTTTAAAAGCACTACACATGGACTCCAAGCAAAAAACCCAAGGATTAAATAGCAATTCAAAAATTCTACCTCTCTCAGCCTTAAATCATTTTGTATTGGTGTTGGCTCATACGAACAGGTTTTCAAATATAACAGAGCATAAGACAAACAGCCACAGTACACCAACCTGTTAACCTGTACTTGTGTACCTTTTCTATCAGCAGAATAGCTTAATGAAGTGAGAGCACTACTGATGAATGAAGCCTCTGAGGAGGTGATTTTGTGGAGTTATATTAATGTGAAATTGCACATTACAGCCTGAGTTGATCTAGGAATTTACTGCTGGAGGAAAATGGAGATCTTGCTCCCTATTGGCCCCCATTTTCAGACTTGTAGCTTCTGTCTCAGGTTCCCTCTGTACAGTGTAGCTAAGGCAGCAGAGACATGGGGGATATTTTAGAGTAAAGGCCCAAGAGGCTGTGGCCACGTGATTTTTTTGAACAGGGATGTAATTTGAGACACTTCCAAAAAAAAAAAAAATAAACAAAATACAGTCTTTGAGCTTCTTTTTTCAGATCGAAAATGTTACAGTCTATAAAATCACAAAGCAAGGACTGACAGGTAACTAGCATTTTAGTGGTCCCATATTAGAGCTACCTGCATTGTTGTTGTCCCTCTAGATTTAATTAGATAAAACAATCATGAATAGTTTGTGTAAATTTCCAGCTTTAAATGTAACCTGAATGTCAAATTTCAAACAATAATTGCTTATGACATTTGTTAAATCTTTTGGGGTACAGCCAGCATGTATCTGTGGTACAGGACCTAGTTGCCAATGGATTCATAAATAAAGTTCTTGTACACTCCCAGAAAGTACATTCAAACCATGTATGGTTTTGACACAGTATTTTTCATAGTAAACAGAGGTCAAATATTTGCTTTCAGTGAAAAACTGAACTTAATATTGGCATTAGAGTTATGACCGGAACATTAATGATACATTAAGGTGGATGTTTTCTCATCACACATAAAATTAGGACCTTTTCTCTTTTTGTCTTGCTGCAGCTGGATTCCCAGGTTTAAAAAGGTGTCTATTGATGTTGATCCAGTCACTAGACATACACTGGTATATGTTCTATTAAAGACTTATTCAGCTGTACCTCCCTCATCATTGATAACTGTGCAGGCCCTCCAGTCTCTGTGATGGTT